>NC_043746.1:2693255-2815755 GCF_902148845.1 Salarias fasciatus | reverse complement strand
CGCCTTTCGGCTCAGCTCCCTCTTCACCGCAATGGACCGATACGACTGCATCACTGCAGCCGCTGCACCGATCCGCCTGTCAATCTCACCTCCATCCCTCCCCCACTCATGAACAAGACCCCAAGATACTTAAACTCCTCCACTTGGGCCAGATTCCCTCCACCTGGAGCGGGCAGACCACCTTCTTCCAGTCGAGGACCATGGCCATTGGAGGTGCTGATCCTCATCCCTGTCGCTTCACACTCGGCTGTGATTCGCCCCAGTGCATGCTGTAGGTCCGGGTTCGATGAAGCCAACAGGACAACATCATCTGCAAAAAGCAGAGATGAAATCCTGTGGTCCCCGAACCGGACCCCCTCCGACCCCTGGCTGCACCTTGAAGTTCTGTCCATAAAGATTCTGAACAGAACCGGTGACAAAGGGCAGCCCTGCCGGAGTCCAACATGCACCGGGAACAGGTCCAACCGACTGCCAGCAATGCGGACCAGACTCCTACTCCGGTCATACAGAGACCGGACGGCCCTTAACAAGGGGCCCCGGACTCCGTATTCCCGAAGAACCCCCCACAAGACACCACGAGGGACGCGGTCGAACGCCTTCTCCAAGTCCACAAAACACATGTGGGCTGGTTGGGCAAACTCCCACGAGCCCTCGAGCCCCTATGGAGGGTATAGAGCTGGTCCAGTGTTCCACGGCCAGGACGAAAACCGCATTGTTCCTCCTGAATCCGAGGTTCGACGAGGGGCCGGGTGCAATGTGGATTGGGTGGCAGCCGACGGCAAGATGCCTGGCTATCCGATCCTCAGACACAGAACAAAAACCAACTCTGAATTAAAAATTAAAATAAAATATCTGATAAAACTTTAATTCCATGCTTGCTAATAGCACAACACTAATTTACTTTGATGTGATTTATGAAATGGAATGAATTAACCTGTTTCAAATATAGTTCTTTTTGTCATCTTCTGGAAACAACATGCAGCCACTGTTGTTTTTAAACCCGGAGACAGTTTTCCGCCTATTCTCACTTTTACAAAAGTATCTCAGGTGTTTTTTTTTTTTTTTTTCATAAAGACACCTTAATTCCACAACTGCTTCTTCCCTGAAGTGCTTTTTACCTTGAAGGGCACAGTAAGTTATTTAACCCTGTCTTGAACTGACCAGAATCATATTTCTCTATAATTCTTTTTATGATACGGTGGCCCTCATTTATCAAATGCTCTTTCAAACAGGTGTATATCTGAGCGGTGAGCTCATCGTACGACGGGGCTCGCGTGGCATTACCAAAACTTTCGTACCTCGCCGATCTCAGCGTTTGAATGATCGGGTGTTGATAAATGCGGTGGCTGAATTTGATCGTCATTAACATGTTACACCCTGAAATATCCATGGTTTTGAAGCCCCGCCCACTGAGGTCAAACACGGAAAAGGAGCCATTTCGGCAAGATAAGAAACTTTTCCGAGCTGGAAATGGATCCTCTCTGGTCTGAGGTGGAGGTAAATCAGGAGGAGCTCTTTGGAAGAATAAAACTGGAATTAAAGGAGAATAGATTTTTAAACAATTTAAACAATGTTTAAAGCGAAAAGCATCGTTTTGTATTTTTGTTTCAGAATAGTTGTTTGTTGCCATCTACAGGAGTCGGACTTGGAGTGATTTCAGTGACTCTGAACACTGTTGTCATGTAAACAGATCCAAAATGCAATGAAACGATCCGAGATGTCTGTCATTCCACTGGAGTTCAATTCCACGTCTGACTCCAACAGTTGACACATTAATGGGTGGCAATTTTCATTTTCTACCATTAACGGATCAACAGGACCTGGAGACAAGACTGAAGACAACAACACAGGACCGAACACAACTAAAGGCCTCTACGTCCTGCACAAGAACAAGAACAACGTTCGGCTGGAAGACGTCTCCAGCAGAAAGTTCTCCTGCCAGCTGACATTTAATACTCCAGGAGAAGCTGCAAGAAAGCCGAGGCCACGCCCCCCTAAGGCCACGCCCCCTCAGTGCTGGCTCTGCTTCTCCAGATATTTCAGGCAACATGGCTCGATAATGTAACCACAGCATTTTAATGGAAGAATTAATGGATTAGTTATTGAAGCTTGCCTTCCATGAGCAGATGAAGAAAAGACGAGTCCAGTTTCGTGGTTCAACACAATTCACCACTTCACCTTCCCCTTTCAGGAATTGTTTATCAATCTCTTGTCTATACATAAAATAATTAGAAATATGCTCATTTTTGTTCTGCAAAAGCTGTAAAAGTTTTTTTTTTTTAAGGCTCAGGGGAGCCTTAGGCCACAAGGAGCCACAGTTAAAATAGCTGACAGATATGTTCTGCTCCACCAATATTAATTTATATTCATTTATCGTATTTGTAATATTTTTAAAACGAACATTCTCCCAAATTAAAAACTCATTTGTGTTTTTATGCACATTCCACTCTACAAATATTATGTAATTTATTTTTACATAATCATAAAAATTATTTCAAAAATATTTCAATTTCTACATGATTTTTTTCTCCTGCTTTGACCATCAAATCATCAGGAATGAAGACACCTTGTGTTTTATTGATCCGTCTCCAGTCTCACGCTGAAGGAGAAGCTCTTCGGGACTCCGATGATCTCAGGGAGCCCGGGATCAAGAAATGACTTTCTGGAGTTTTCCAGACTCCTCCAGGACGGGAGCCTGGCAGGAGACAATTATAAGGGCTGTTATTAATTAATTTTAAAATCAAGAATCCAATAAAAAATATTTTAAATATAGCAATCACTGTGAATAATTTCTGCCATGTCTTTTAAAGAACTTTATTCAGAAATATATGTTTTATGTAATTCTGGTTCATTATTTTTTGGAGAGATGTGAAAACTTCGCAAGTTGTATTTATTTATTTTTCTGGGGATATGAAGTGTTTCTGGTATCTTGGCAATAATAAAGCCATTGTGTTTGAAGAACAGCGTTATCAAAGTCATGAAATCATCCTTTGAAAATGTGTTTGCTTCAGTCATGAAATAAAATCAGTTTAAAACATGATCTGAGTCCAGGATCATTTTCACTGTATAAATAAACAAAAGAGGCAGTTCTCCGTTGAACATTAGTAACATTTTGTTAAACAAAAAGAGGTACAAGTATACGTAAATATATACCTGGACAGTTAAATAACTCTAAAGATGAATTCAGCTGACTTTATGAGCGATTGTTGGAAAACGTGGAGCTTTCTGCTCCATTTAATAAAGCACGTCTCTGCAGTGGCTCCACTTCGGCATTTGATGGGAGTGTCGAGGTGAAGCAGGAACATCTGATCAATCACAGAAGACTTCTCGATCACCCAGCCGAAGAAAGTTCTGGCAGGAGGAGGGCGCGAGGCAGCCGAACTTTGTATGGCCAGGAGGAGGTGCGCGAACAAAATGACATCATTTTGTTCTCGCACCTCCTCCTGGACGAACTTTCTTCTTGTTGAGTATGAATAGGCCTTAAAGATGTAACGAACCGACAACCAGAACTCAGACAGCCCCTGATACGCCCAGAGCACCAGGTGACTGCAATCACACAGTCAGGCACAGGTGAGCCACATCCGGGTGGAGAAGGAGCCACAGAGCCTGAAACGAGACACACACAGGACTGAACATTCTGTGACAACCCACCTTCCAACCCACCCAAAGCCAGCAGTCACCGCTACCGGGAAGACAAAGAGAAACAGCTGTGGAGTAATGGAGAGGTCCATTCATCCGGCATCAGATTTCTTATCCAGATTTCTATTTTCTGATGTTTTTAACAGGTTTTCAATGTGTGTGTGTGTGTGTGTGTGTGTTTCAGGGTTTAGATTTTTTCTGACTGGTACGAGGGGGTACCCAAAAGAAACCGGAATTAGGCCATAAAATACTAAAGGTAATGAGTTTCGACTTCTGATGTGCTGCAGGTAAGCCTCGTGCACATCTGTGAAAAATCTGAGCTCCCAGAGTGACACTGACGTCTGTCAGGCGCTATTTATAGTAACAGAGTGCAGAGGAGGTCTGCGATTTTTTTCCAAAATGGCGACATTGACTGTGAAGCCAGAGCAGCGCAAACATTAAATTCTGCTTCTTGCTGGAAAAACAGCAGCAGAAACACTCAGCTTGTTGCAGCAAGCCTACAAGGATGCTGCTCTGGGGAAGACTCAGGTCCATGAGTGGTCCGGGGGTTTGAGAAGGGCCAGATGTCGTCGCGTCAGGTCCGCTCAGCCGTGAAAACAATGCTGAGCTGCTTCTTGGCTGTCCAGGGTCTCGTCCACAGCGAGTCTGTCCCTCCAGGTCAGACTGTAAACCAGGACTACTACAGGAAGTCCTCAGACGCTCCGTGAGGATGTGAGGAGGAAGCAGAGCGTCGTGGCGGAGTGGAGCCGGTTGATCCACCACCACAGAGCGCCAGCGGACACGGCGCTGCGCCTCACGCAGTTTCTGGAGAAGAATGAGATGAATCTCCTCTCCCATCCGCCTGATTCGCCAGATGAAGCCTCCAGTGACTTTTTCTTGTTCCCCAAGTTGAAGAAGCAGCTGAAGGGACAGCGGTTTGCAGATGTGGAGGAGGGGACAGAAAAATCGCAGCCGGCAAAAAATGGCACAATTACACACGGGTCTGACGACACATTGGTGAAGTGGGAGACACGGCTGGAGCGCTGCATTAATGCGGATGGAGATTATTTTGAAGGCGACGGTGGTGTTTTATTTTGAAATGTCATAAATAAAAAGTTACAGTCAAATTCCGGGAACTTTTGGGTTCGCCCTCATATTTTACACCTTTACCTGGTTTGTTGCCATATTCAAACTGAGTGGCTCCTCACTGGAAACCAACTACAAAAATCAGAAACCAACCCCAAAAATTTCCCAGCTGGAAAGCAAACTGATTTTTTTTTTCTTTTCATGAATGTAGATTTAAATGTGCCACACATCTCATTCGCCACCCTCCAGAACATTTTCTGACGTTAAGGATCTGTGGAGAATCCCTGAATCTCAGCATCTTGTTGTGTTTCAGATGAAGTGGGAAAACAATTCCCCCCCCCCCCCCCCCCCCCGCCCCCACAGATTTTACGTCACTGAGCCTTTATGTCTGTGATAAGAGGCTGATTAAAATGAAGTTTGTTGCTTGTTGAACATTTCTGTTTTTGTTAAAAATGCATCTGATTTTTTTCTTTTTTTTTTCTTGAGTTCTCAGCCTTTAACTTACAACCCTGGTGGTACAACTTGCATGAAAAAGCTTTGCAATCAGAATAAATGTTCCCAACTCATGGATTTGACTGGTTTTCTGTTCATAGGCCTTAGAAAACACTGATATTTGCAAAGCAGTATTATGTAAAGTTCCAGATATCATTTGTCCTTGTAGCCATTCGAACTCTGTAATTACTTTTTCATGGACTAAACATTAGATGGATTGAGGATTTATGCTGCTTGTTCATGAAATCGGAACTCAATTTAAGGACGCTTGTACCTATAAATACACATGAGTAGGACTATAGTGCAAACTAAAAGTGAACAGTTCTTGTTGGTCGTCTGTTTCTCCCACTCCAGTATCGGCTTCTTTTCACTGGCTTCCTGTTAAAACATAGAACAGAATTTAAAATCTTTCTCTTAACCTATAAAGCCATGAACAACCCAGAACCATCATACCTTAAAGAGCTGTTAGTCCCATACTGTCCCAGGAGAACACTTGGTTCCCAGAGTGCTGGTCTGCTGGAGGTTCCTGGATTCTCTGACAGTAGAACAGGAGCAGAGCGTTTAGCCATCGGGCTCCTGTTATGTGGAACCAGCTCCCAGTTCAGTTTCTGTGAGGGAGGCTGACACAGTCTCTGCTTTAAGACCTTTTTCTTCTGTAAAGCTTCAGTTAGAGCTGCTTTAGGACTTCCTGGACCGTTTTCAGAGTGACGCTGCTGGAGGTTGAGACTGCTGAGCTTCTGTCCTCTCTCATTCACCATGCTTCACTATTACACGTCACTGACATGATGTCAGTGAACACGTCTCGATCCTGGTAGTCTGTACTCTCTCTGTCTCTACTTTCCTGAAAGATCTCTGGCACTTCAATTGAACATCCTTTTAGTGAGGCTTCTGACTCTGGTTCTGCAGAAAGTCTCCTCCTCTGAGTCTGGTTCTGAGTCTGGTTCTGCAGGTTTCTTTCTGTTAAAAGTTTTTCTTTCCACTGTCTCCTCTACTTGCTCATGCAGAATTGTTTTTTTCTCTGTGAAAGAGCCTTGAGATAACTGCATAGCATTTGGAGTTACAGCAATAAAATCGACCCAAGCTGGAATCTCTGACCTATTCACGGACACAAGGGGCTCCAGAATCATTTGGCTTAGCTACACTTTTACACACCCTCACCTGAACATCCATCATAAAGCAGGGAAGAAGTATGTCAGGATTGAAATCTGTGTTTTTATTTTGAAGGTCACGTTTCGATCTCTGGTGCAAGTCGCAAGAATCCTGTTACTCCATCAGAACACAAGCTCTGTCTGCCAGTTGGAAAGGCGGTGCAGTCTGCAGATATCTCACTCCACTGTGTGCACAAGGACGTCGCCATTACGCATTCCAGTCGGCTGCATCTCAGTCGCGATGAGTGAGCACCAGCTCAGGGACAGCCAGGGAGTTCTGCTCCGCTCCGGAAAGTGATGAAGTGGCCGTCCTCACACCCATTAGCTGACACGGTGGCTGTTGCAGCCTCTTGCATGGTTTGTGCCTCTTATTAGCCGCCGGCTGTGATGCAAAGCTCAGCTGGAGCATCCCTGATTCCCTCTGTGGAGCCTTTGTAAGAATCAGGAGAAGGGAGGGGAACAATGGAGGGGAAAGTGTGACGCACCACCGGAAATTTCAGTTTCATGAAGAAAAACGGCTCGATGGGACTGGTGCCTCTTCTGACATCAGGGATTCACTCAGGTCTTCAGCATGATTGGATGTTGAATTTCTTAGTATATTGAAATAACTTTACGCTATAGAAGAGCTTCTCGATATTGTCATGTTGACGGTACTGAAATGTTGCGCTTCTTCAACCCCATTGATCGGTCAGCACGCTGAGTCTAAATGATTGACCCTTTGTTTGTATGTGTTCACCCCTTCTTACCTCGTGGTGTTTCAAACATGTAAAATTATCCCCTTAAACATAAATCATGCAAGGTACTTTACAAGAAGGGTCTTAAATTCATTAAACAGAATTAGAGAAAGAATGGTCAGATTAACAAATATAATAATACAATGCAAAAAAAGTGTCTCTTTGTTTCAAAACCAAATGTGATAACCTTTGATTACAAAAAAGCACACAGTGTTCTTGTGACACTCACTGGCTCTCGAGTAAGATTGAACAGGGAATAAAATTAATAAGCTCTCCAAACAAAATCACCTCAAATCACAAAATGAGTACCACTGGAAGTTTTCAGTTGCAGGCCCACAGTACTTTATACCCCAGCTGCTGATTAAACAGCATGAAAACAAAACCCCCGTAGCAACCTGGAGAGCGTGGAGCCAAAGTAAAGGTCCTTTATTCAGCTGAAGCAAGAGAGAGGCTGCAGTACTCACCGTCAGGAGGGTCACCGTCAGGAGGGTCACCGTCAGGAGGGTCACCGTCAGGAGAGTCACCGTCAGGAGAGTCACCGTCAGGAGGGTCACCGTCAGGAGAGTCACCGTCAGGAGGGTCACCGTCAGGAGGGTCACCGTCAGGAGGGTCACCGTCAGGAGGGTCACCGTCAGGAGGGTCACCGTCAGGAGAGTCACCGTCAGAGTCACCGTCAGGAGGGTCACCGTCAGGAGAGTCACTGTCAGGAGGGTCTCAGGATAGTCATTGTCAGACGGTTTGGAGTGGAGACTTCGGCTGAAGCAGGATGAGAGGAGTAGGAGAGATGATCATTGTGGGAATCTTGCTGGTTCCCTCGTAGCTCACAGGCTTTCTTGGGTCACCTGGAGCGCTATCCGGGCTCCTCTGTCCTCTGTAGCAAGCCGATGCAGTTAGCATAGCCTGCTAACTGAACAGCGAAGTCCATTCAAAAGTTTCCAAAGTGCTGCCGTCTCTGACGCTGCAGCAGCTAAAGTGTGGCAGCTTCTCAGCCCAGTATCCTCAGGTTGAATTCCTACCTTCAGCCTTGAGCTCCTCCGCCTGCTCCACCCGCTCCCTCACACCGGTCTCCCCGGAGTCCTCTCACACTACCTTGGTCCCGCCCACCAGCCAATCACAAACAACAACACTGACATGACAGCTCCTCAACCAATCACAGCTCGTAAATCATGAAGTGCTGGCTGCAGTCCAGTACATGAGGTTTTGCGCACTGTAAACACACAAAAAAACAATGTAGCAAAACAATTACCTCTCCATAGCAGCTAGAACATAAACATAATGAATTTCCTTCAGAAAAAAAAAAGAAAAAAATATGAAATGCCAAATTTCTCAGGTGTTTCAGAAAGATGAAGCTTTCTTTGAATAAAAAGGGCAGAAAATGCAACTTTCTGAAAGTTCTACGGACATAAAATGTAAATAAATTCATGGGTTGTCATCATCAGAGGGTTAAAGGAGATATTGGAAAAGATAAAACACATATTTGAGTGAGTAAATTTATCCCCCACTTACATGTTTTCAAATGAAAATGGCAGGAGTTTACATGATAGTGGTGCTGAAAATAATGAAACTGAAACGGCTCCCAGTGGGGGAACATTTTGAAAACATTTCATGGGAATGTGGAGAAAACAGCTGTCATAATAAAAGAGCTAAAAAAAAAAAAAAAGCTGTCTCAATTTCACATCAATTCCAGCTGCTATTTTAGTAAAAGAATTGGCATCGCTGCTGCGTTAACTTGTGCATAAAGAAGTGGTTGCCGACAGCAGGGTGCCCGGCGACCCGATCCTCAGACACAGAGACTGGCTCTAGGGACATGGAATGTCACCTCGATGGGGGGGAAGGAGCCCGAGCTAGTGAGGGAGGTTGAGAGGTACCGGCTAGATAGTCGGGCTCACCTCCACAAAATGAAACATTGACTTTAATTAAATTTATTTTGTCAACAGGTTCCACGAAAATGAATTATGTTAGTTAAAAGCAAAAATATTAAGTTCATCTAACCTCATAAACTTGTATTGACTTAACACAATATGAATTGACCCAACTAGATGAAAATACTTCTGTTCAACAAGAGATATTTAAGCTGATCCAATCAAATAGGTATGTTATATGGACGTAAATAACATATGTTCAGGCTACATATTTTACATAAAACCCCATGCAGCACGGTTCACCAGCAACAGTTGTAAACTGTTTTCATGCAGTCCAACAACACAACAAGCTTGAAGATCGCTTTTCTTTTTTAACAGCGTAACAGTTTAATGATAACAAAACACATGCTCCTGCAACTTTCATTTTAACATTGTTGAAGGAATACTTGAAATATATTAACAGGTTAACAGTTCTCAATCATCTTGATGCAACATAAACAAATGAAATGTCCAACAAAGCATCCCTGATTTATCAAATGATTGTACAACAGAACAAGCTTGTAGTTCTCATTTTTTGCCAAACAACCTAATATTCAAACTATAACAAATGTGCTGCTGTCAACCTTTAATTCAGCAGTGTGGAAGGAAAATAAACTGCTATTAGCATTAGATGATTTTGTTCACATTCAGCATGCAAATCAATGTTTGGTTCATTGATACAGTTTGTTCTTGAGCATCTGTACCTTGGTTGAGAGCTTGCCAGCATCAAGCTGAAGGAAGAGCTTCTGAAGTACCTCAAAGAATGTCTTCAGTTCCTTCGGATAACTGAGGTTCAGTGCACACATTAAGAGTGCACATGCAGAGGCGATGTCTCCCAGGTCACGTAGAACTTCAACATCCTCGATCACAATTCCAACATCAGCAGGAGGAGTGGTGGCATCACCTCCCTCCACTTTGATGGTGTAGATGCCAAGTGTGAGCTGCTCCAGCTTCCTCTGTGCAGCAGTGCGATCAGAATCCTTTACATAAAGGAGGAAAAAACAAAGGACAACCAATCTATGAAATCACAGATTTTGTTTAATTCCAAAGAAACTTTTGCCTCTGAAGTTTCCTCCAAATGAAAATGGTATATTTCAAAAAGTGAGTCTCGAGTGGTTTCCACCAAAATTTTAGTGAATGAATTTGTTAGCCGAGTTATTTCATCTAATTTTTTCAGCTTAATTCAGCTTTATTTATGAAGTGCCAATTATAACATGGTCGTTTCTCGACACTTTTACAGAGAAAACCCAACAGATCCACATGAGCAGCATAAGTGACTATGGAAAGGAAAAACTCCCTTTTAACAGGAAGAAACCTTTGCAGAACCAGGCTCAGAGGAGGAGGCTTTCTGCTATTCTGGTTGGGGTGAGGAGACAGAAAGAGAAGGAGATAGGACAATTTATCTCTTAAGTTGGCTGTTGTTACAACAGAATGCAGCACTAACAAAGTCACACCGAGGGCACCATCGAAACATCAATGTCAATTACCTTCGGAACATACCCAGAGGTTAAAATTGATTCAAGGTTACACATTACACTCAACTATTAAAATTACCAACCAGGTATTCTTTGAAGAGGATGTTTGGGTCTTCGTTCAGGTAGATACAAAGTGATCTGAGGATGCACTCCCTCCTCTTTTCAACAGTTTCATTCTAAAGAGAGGGGGAACAAGAAACAAAAACAAAATATAGTAAACCGAGTCAGCATCAGTTTAGAATTCCATATTGTTCACTACCATGAGCAAAACATACCTGTGTGATTGGGACCAAAATCCCGCTGATGTTAGTCCCTGCAGAGCCTCCTTTCTTCTTGAACACCTTGATGAGCTGGGCAGTGTGTTGGTCAAGCTGTGCATGGAACCTTGAGACAAGCGGACCAGTAGTGAGCCTCACAAATTCTGCTTCCACCTGAAAACATAATGTCAAATTATTATTATGAGTCCCTATTAAAACATTGAAAAAAGAGAAATAGTCTCAAGAATATACAAAAACAGTCTGTGCTTTAATATAAACCCTCAACCACACATTTTACACAAAATGATTAACATCCCCATGTGAAAAAAATAAACAAATTGAACTAAAGCTGATTTCAAAAGCATTTCTTACCTCTGCCACAGTGAACAGTCCTGGCCACCTGATCTTGAACTCTGCGATCATGGGCTTTTCTGTGACGACTTCCTGCCTTCTGTATGCGAAGGTCTTTGCCATCTTTTCGTTGACAACTTTGTCATTGTATCTGTTCTTCACCTCAGATAGCAACACCAATCTTTCCCCTTCAAGGCCGTCCTTGGTACAGGATCTGAAATCATCATGGTAATAGGATCTATAAATTTATATAGTTCATTATTAATTTCAAAGAGAATAGGAAATCTAAAAAATACTCCCATTGATTCAAAAGTATACATAAATACACAAAAAAGTTTCAAATTCATCACAAAGTGGATCAGCCCTGCCATACTGCTTTGAAACTCATCAGTGTCTTGCAGTTCACAGCTAACCATGTCGCAAGTCCACAACTTTCCCATGTTTTTTTTTCTGTGTTAAATGCAGCTAGATGGCTTCAATAATTTATTCTTCTTTTAATTATTATTATTCTTTGAAAGAATATGAACAAAGGTCTTTTGGCAAAAGATCCACTGACCTTCTATAGAAAGCATAGTGACACACCAGAAAGTGCGATCGCTTCATAGCTGGGTTCTAAATCACAAATTCACAGCAAATGCAACTCTGATCTGGGAAACCCCACTTACTCAGTAAATGAACTGTCAAGGAAGTATATTGCTTTTTGCTGTTATGTTCACTTTAGTTGGTATCCGATTTCTGCAGCTCCACCTCAAAATTAAAAATTACACCAATGGTTTACTGTGGTAAAAGCCACTTCTAATCTTCATGGACAGCTCAACATTTCTGGACAATACTTCACGTGTCACACTTTGAAAATAAGTCTAAAACTATTTATCAAATCACTGTAAAAATAAAGTAAACCATAGTAAGGTGAGTTAACACTTAAGGCAATTATACTTACATATAACCAGTTACGTCTTCAAAAATATGAAGAGCAGCCTTAAGTTGCATCATTCACCTGCAAATGTGAGAGGGTGAGATTAGTATTAACTCTTCAGTGAAGGAAAAAGAAGCACTCAATTTAGCAATTTATAACGCTCAACTTTAAACGGTAAGAGTCTGGGGGTGTTTTTGCCCCAAAATAAATGCGAGACTTGCAGCAAAGTAGATGGGCTACCAGCTCCAGTAGCTGTCTGGTGCTAGCGCACACCGTTTCCTCAACGCGCATGTGTGGAACGCGTCTCTGAGAAGCCACAATGTGGCATGGATGGAACCGCGTGCGCGTCCGCGTAGGTCCAAAGCGTTCTGCGGCCGCGCAATGCGGAGAACGTGAACAGGCCCCAACATGTTGGAGAGCCGCTGTCACGAGCTAGCTCGATGCTAACTTCGGCTAGCAGTAGCGGTTAGCATCCGCCTCAAATGCGCGCTCCCAATTCAACTACTGCCACTGGTGCTTTATGTTAGTCCCCCCCCCATGCTAAAAAAAGTCTGTGAACCTTCAACATCACAAGCCAGAATATTTCCAGAAAGTATCCACTTAGGTTGGAGGTTTGTATAGTCTTATGTGTCATTTGAATTTATTTCTGAATCAGTCAGTCAGTCAATCAGAGCCCAACCCCCCAACGTCCTTGACCGACAAATTACTGCTCTCTGAAACACAAATACTTCAGAAATGTATATAAAGGGTAATCAAAAATCTAAAATAAAGTCATGCTTAATATGAAAATACTACAATAAGTATGGATTAAAACACATCTTCCTACCTGTCAGGTCAGCAGACGAAGACCAGCCGCGTCCAACTTCACCGCCAAAACCGAGGAGGGCCGACTGTCAGTTTGCGCATGCGTACTTTGAAGCATTTCAATCTTCTTTATACTGCCCCCTTCTGGGTGTAATCAGTATTTCAATCATAATTTACTTAAATCAAATGGTTTGTGTTTAACCAACACATAATTATTTTGTACACATAATGAAAGACAAAATTACATGGACTTCATTAGAAAAAAATATTTCAACCAAACAAAGACATGTATTTTAAATAAACTTAACACATAAAAATAATATACAATGCACAACCCACCTTATTCACTTTTTTGAGTGTGGGCTCTGGAACCCTCCTCTGGAGAAGGGCTGGACTCTCCACTTCTCTGGCGTTGCCCGCGGTGAGAGGCGGCGGTCTGGTGTGGGTCTGCTTATAGCCCCACAGCTCAGCGCCAGGTGTTGGAGTTCACCCCAGTGAATGAGAGGGCCTCATCCCTGCGCCTTCGGGTCGGGGATAGGTGCCTCACTGTTGTCTCGGCTTATGGGCCGAACAGCAGTGCAGAGTACCCGGCCTTCTTGGAGTCCTGGGAGGGGTGCTGGACAGTGCTCTGACTGGGGACTCCATGGTTCTACTGGGGGACTTCAACGCCCACGTGGGCAGCGACAGTGAGACCTGGAAGGGGGGGGACTGGATCACACGGCCTCCCTGATCTGAGCCCGAGCGGTGTTCTGTTATTGGACTTCTGTGCTAGCCACATTTTGTTCATAACAAACACCATGTTCGAGCACAGGGGGGTCCATAAGTGCACTTGGAACCAGGACACCGTAGGTCGGAGTTTGATGATCGACTGTGTTGTCATCTGACCTCCGACCGTGTGTTTTGGACACTCGGGTGAAGAGAGGAGCAGAGCTGTGGACCGATCTACAGTAAATAATGTTACTATAAATTCCAATATGTTATTGTGAATTTCAACAGTTCAATACTAGCTAGCGCCATTCCCTATTGCACACACTATGTTACTGCAAATTTCAATTAATTATCGTGAATTTCTACAGTCCAGTGATGACTGCTGTGATTTCCTACTGTACACATGATGCTATTGCGAAATTTCACACAACTGTAACGCTTGATTTATATTTTTACAGTGGTGATGATATTACTGTGACTTACTACAGGGGAACTTTGTGTGCTGTGAATTTATACAGTATTTTGTTAATTACTGTGATTTATGTAATATTTTGCTTATTATACGGTATTTTACTTTAAAAGCATTCACAATAACTAACTTTACAGAAACACAGCATATTACTGTGTATTTCACAGTCATTTTTTTTTACTGTGTGTGTGTGCGCGCGCGCGTGTGTGTGTGTGTGTGTGTGTGTGTGTGTGTGTGTGTGTGTGTGTGTGTGTGTGTGCGATGTTGAGTCAGAGGCTTTCTTCTAATCACTCCAGGCAGTGCCCAGGTTGCTGTTTCTGGTCTTGCAGTTTTATGCAATGACAACATGTGCATGTGTATTGGTTTAATCAGGGCCCAAATGTCTAAGTTTTCTCGTTACGATACAGTTTTCTCAAAGCACTGCCATCTCATATCATTTATCAAAGATATTTTTTGTGTCTATTTCTCTGTTTGCCCAATTCCGTGCTGACAAATTATTCATGCTTTATTGCAACTCCTACTCACAAACGCCAAACTGAACAAACCGGTATTGAAGATGGACACGTGGATGGATTAAATATTCTTAATAACGCCAGCTGAGTTCCACAACTACAACCTCTAACATTTAAAAGCCTGGAAGGGCTAAAAGAAAGAAGCATCTCGATGTGGCATGTTGGCAGGATTCTGGATTGCATATTGAACTCCTGGTAGCACGGTTGTTTCACAGCAAGACAGACCAGTTCATGAGTCATTTCGTTTGGCATTTGTTCTACCTGTAGCATTGAAACATGTAGCCATCCAACAAGAGTAAACGCTGCCGGCTGGGTTCACTGTTGGCCCTGAATGAACTCCACGGTGACTGTGTGGCTCTGAGCTCTGTGATGATCTTGCACCCAATCGGCATGCTGTCCTCCGGTGAATGGGCTTGAATCATGTCAAAAATAAGAATGGATGGTTGTTTGCATGGTGATAGTGGTTAGACAAGGTCATGCTTATCAGCTCTTGGTTCCCCAATGAGGCTATCATTCTTTATGGGGCACCTGAAGCTCACACTCAAAAGCACAGCTGCGGTGCTACAACCGCGATAGAAAAGGTCACCAAACTTTCAAAGTACTTATCCTGAAGTCATCATCCAGGCAAGAATTAACCATCTACCCCGATTGCAGCAGTTCCATTTGAGCAGCACTGTCCATTACACTGACCTTTTTTTTTGTTTTACACATTATCCTTTAAAGGAAAAAAGAATTCTCAGTTTACAACTTTGAAGGAGTGTGGAGTGAATCTGACTTTCATTTTGCTTCTTAACTTTTCCCCCAAATAAAAACAATTGAATTTACTTGAAAAGAGAATGCCTTTATGCTTTTTTATTCATACATTCCACCCTTCAGATTCCCATGTCTTCCAAGTTGGATGTTGGTTTCAGCTCTGTACAAGTTGACTGTGTGAGAGGGTGAATGGCCGGAGAGGATATCCACTGTGAACTGGCAGAACGTGCACTTCCTTTAAAGTCATGCCCATTAGAAATAGCCTCTTATATTAAAAAAATTGCTCTGATTCCATTTTCAGAGAGTGTGCAATGCAAACAGGTTCTTTCAGCAAACTGGTTAAATAACTGAAGAGATGATCTTATCTCTTTTGCAGAATTAAAGAAGTGAAGTGTTTCAAAGTTTACCTGCAGTTGAAGCGAGCTTCTGGCCATGCTAATAGAGTGGAAGTGAGAGAGCAAACATTTGATTTTAGGATTGCCCTGTGTGCACAGTCGAAGTGGTAATGCCGTCTGTGTGTGCGGAGAAAGATGTATTGGTGCACCGTATAACAGACAGTAACATTGGACATTAGCCGTGTTTGATGAAAGTGCCACACTATGGCTCATATAGACGGTGGAGCGGTCTCAGTGGTCACGAGTCAATGTTTGAAAATGTACAGGGTCATCCAGAGGGACCAATCCAACCTGATTCATAATGCATCTGTGTTTGTGGCTCCTGACGACCTGATTCTGACTCCGCTCTTTGTGAAAATCATTGACATTTTGGAACAGACTTCGGTTGACAGTCGTTTCCCGGCTGCAGCTTCCACCTCGTGATATGTCCAACACAATGCCCATTTCATCAACTGTTTGTTCCTTGGGGAAGTTGTCAGCAAGCATCTTCTGAACAACTGTTCCCCTTAAACATGGGACGTTGTATGGACGTCCAGATCATGTCCATATTGCGTCCGTCCGTCCAAGACCAATTATAGACCTATTTTGGACGTCCAAAATAGGTGAGGTATTTGGACGTCTTATTATTACCCAATTTCGATGTCTATATGACCTTGAAGATCTGGACGTCTAAATTAGGACCCAATATCGACGTCTACATGCGGTTGAACATTTGAAAGTCGGGGAAACTTTATGTTCCTTGATTAAAAATGTTTACCATCTGAACGAGATGAGCAATGACGTATTATGTATGAAATGGGTTTTGATGTATTTTATTTTTGTTTTATTTTGAAGGGCGACAGACAGGAAGTTCTGTGTCTGTGTTCACTTATTGGCTGCCATAGTGTATATTAACTTGACTGAGTGAACCCGGAAGTGGAGGTGTGTCAGATGGTACGCTTTACTGCGAAAGCCACGGAGCTGGAGACGCTGCTGTCAGGCTAATTAAGTGTTTTTCCCTTAATCGCTGGTCCAGCGGTTGTCGGGGAACCCTGATTCCTGTTTTGTGGACCGACGGTAGTCTGGAGCCACCTCGGACTGGCCGGTCACAGTCCCTTTTGAGGGCAATCAGCACCACAGCATGCTGGGACAGAGGATGGGAGGAAGAGTTGCTGCAGATTCGTCTCTGGTCCGGTATTTTGAGTACTGTGAAGTTTTTGCAATAAAATCTGTTTAAAAAGAATTGGATTGTGATCGTAGTTTCCTGTACCTGTGAATTTTGCTGTACTTTGGCTTGTCAGGAGGTTGGTGCCGTCTTTATGCATTTCGAGTTAGCATCTGCTGGTGATTGATTCAAATGAAGTAATAGGAAAATAACCTTGGCAAGCATGTCACCTTCTACAGTGGGACTTTATGCATAGTAAGCAGTATAAATAATAATAATTTACCACTGAAAAAGTGTTTATGTGAAGGTTAACCCCGCCTTGTATTTCTTTTTCTTTGAGTCTGTTTGTTTTCATTGTCTCGTAAAGATAGAATTATGTCTCATAAAAGAGCGGCCCAAGCTGTTAAATTTAGTTCGTATTTTCATCAAACTGTGAACTTTGGAGAAACACAAAACAAACATTTTTAAAACCACCACTTTGTTTCGTGTGTATTGCACTGTATTTCAGGAGAAGTAGTTTTCCGTAAAATAGTGGTCACCCTCCCGTTTACTGATGGAAGACTCAATAAACTAACAGCTCAACAGGTCAGGCTGAGGATCGCTGAACAGCAAGTCGTGAGTTCGAATCTCGTGTGTCACCCGTCTGTAATGAAATGCTGAAGTAACTGAAGGAATATGCCTGAAACCTGGTGATTAGATTTTGGTCAATTTAAATTATATTTTCCCCTCTTTTTTATGGCTCTTGTCTGAAGGTCCTGGTGACGTCGATACCCGACGTCGAAATTACGTAAAAAAAAGACGTCATCTGGCGTTACATTCTGTACCTTGTGGGTACCTTGCTGGGACGTCCAACAATGACCTTAAAAAGACGTTGATTCAACGTGTTTTTGCTCAGTGGGTTGGGTCAACATTCAATTAATCAATCAAACTTTATTTGTAAAGCACTTTTTATATTAATAAAGAAACAGTGTGTGGCAACGGGAAGGGGAAATTGTGTAGTGATGTACAGCATTGATTATTGAACTGATGCTGTACACCACGGGGCCTGACAACGCCACCCTGGGAGTTACACCCAGGGAAATATGTGCATCATAAGGTGCCCCTTACGGCACCCAGGTCCGGAACTAAGGCAGCAGGAGACGTGGTTCCGTTCAGAAAATAATCTTTTTATTAAATACGTCAAATCACACACACACCCTAAAATTGAAGGGAAAGACAGGGAAGCCCAAACAGAGGCTGGCTTACCGTTAGGGGCACAGTGTAGGAGGGGAGAAGAGAGTCTCGAAGGGGTCACCCCAGACACACGTGAACACTTTCACACCAAAATAAAGATGAACACACTCAAACTATGGGGTGTACACACGTCACACAGGAAGGAGACCACCACCCGGGAACACCTGCACCACCACCGCCACGCTCAGCCTCTGGAGGGGAGGAAAGAGAAGGGAATAGTTAAAAGGGGGGGGTTTCCTAACAACCAAACAATAATCAAAAAGAATCAGTAATCAAAAATCAATCTAACACAGGTGGTGGGCAGTCCCAACACAACAAGTAAAATAAATAAATGCAATGACTGTAAACTGCCCCCACCTGAAATTAACAAACAAAACTTTATTTCCTTTTAACAAAACAGAAAGGGGAGAGGATACCCCCTTACAACAAGGGAGAACTTAACTAAAAAGAAAACAGACAAAAGAGAACCAACAAAAATATGCCATCACGAGGAAAATCAAATAAACAAAAGGAAGCAAACCAAAGCAAGAAAAGAACCCAACGGTAACTGTGATGGCACCACCAGAAACAAACAAATCAGACAAACATAATATAACTAAGACCCCCGAAATAAAGAAGGGGGAAATTAATAACCCTTAATCATTCACACCCTAAAAATAACATGGTGCAGCGCATCGCCCGACAATTGCGTTTGTGGTGCTCAGCAGTGACAGCCTCGCTGCCGGCTGCATGCAGTTTGCAGACCAGGACCACTGGAGGGGACCGTGCAGCAGTTCAGCTGAGAGCACCAAGTCCGCAGTCACAATTATCTTCGCCGTGCACCGTCACCACGAAGGCAGTCTGCAGCAGAAAAGCAGCGGCAGAGCCCTAGCATGTGGAATGGAGATCTGGTTAATAAAGTTGGTGTTAAGGAAGGCCATGAGGGCTGTGTTGTCAACATACCACGCCAACAGCATCCGTCTGTCCACCCGACAGAGGGGGGGGGGGGGGGGGGGGGGGGGGGGCGGCGTCACGGGAGTAATCACCTACACGCGCCCACACCCGCACAAAACAGCTGATTACTGCTGCCGTTGCTAACTAGCGACATAGCTGCGCACCAAGAGGGGGGAAAAAGATCGCACTCACCGCAGTTTAGTGGTAGCTCAGCCTGGCAGCTGTTCACTCTAAGCAAATCGAAGCTGAGCAGAACGCCGATCGCTCTAAAGGCCTCAGTATACTCCCCCGTCGCCGCCACGGCGTTCCTACGCCGACAACCCTACGCCGCTACTGAACATATCTTGCTCCTGCGTCAAGGGAACGCCCTCCTCTGCCAAGCCGCTAGCAGTCACAACAACAATGCGGCTTCCGTAGCTCCGGCTTTACCTAGACATAGATCTATAGACATAGATTTCTAGACGTACGTATCTAGACACGCGTGCATTTACCGAACATATATCTGCATATATGACATATCTGGCGACACCGAGCTGTCGTGGAGGAGAGGCTGAGCAGACCGTGATGAAATATTGGTGAAACTAATGAGGTTTTGGACGATTAAAGCCGTTTTCGGAGCGGCTATACACATAGCCCCGTCTGCTAACAGTGCTAACACTGCTATAACAGTATAGGGATGTGCGCCGCTCAATTTTGGATCTATATTTCTCCCGAAGCACTGTTCGGGCCAGAAAAGTTTTCCGGGTGAGTTCTACTTTATTCTATAAACAACGCGAAAGCGGACCAATCACAGCCCTCGACGTTCACGTCACCACGCGTCGAAACGACGCGAAGTCACAATTTTCGGGAGGCGCACGTCAAGCCCCGACGTAGCCCGACGTAGCCCGTCGTAGGGCTACGACGTCTACGTCGTAGGAACGACGTAGCGGCGACGGGGAAGTATACTGAGGCCTTAAGGCGAGCAGAAACACAGAACCGGAAGAGAGGGGCCGAAGGGGCGGGACATGCTCTCAATTCCAACACAGCACCTGGAGCGCAGATACAGTGTGCCTTTATAGCCAGCTCCCCCTGCTGGGATTGGCTAATTACTGCAGGCCACCCAGAAACCTCCTCCTGCTGCTACAAGTGCAAAGTGCTAAACACTAAAATCTGTCATAAGAAACAGAACAAAACCCCACCATCAATCAGGGTTGTATCCACACACACACACACACACACACACACACACACACACACACACACACACACACACACACACACACAAACAGACACACTCCCAGTTTGTTTCACACAACAGAGGAGACATGGCATGGCACTGAGCATCATGGGACCAGAGAGCAAGGCATTACAATAACCCAACCAACAAGAGATAAAAGCTGCATTAGCGCCTCTGTACTGGTCTGAGAGAGAAACGGGCGACTCTGGCTTTATTCTTAAAGGGGCTGTATCATGCAAAAATCACTTTTAGTATGTTTTAACCTTGTTATATAGTTATGTACTCACCAAAAACTCCCCAAAGCGTTTTTTCCTTCGTGTTTCTGCTGCTCAGAGAGGCAGCCCCTCCCGCACCCGTGAAAACTCTCTGTTTCCTACGTTGACGTCACACGGTGAAGATGGCTCCCCTGAGCCCCCCCCCCCCCCCCTCCCGCAGGCCCTCGGCAATCAGCGTTGCTGCTTTTTTCTAACTCTGATTACGGAGATAAACTTTGACCATCATCTGAAAGCAACAGTCAAGCAGGAGCCAAAGTCTGAAGGGTCTGAAGGGTCTGAAGGGTCTGGAGGGTCTGCGCTTGGTGAGTTTCTAACAGGAAAAGACGTTTTTGCGTGTCTTTCTGTGTAGAGAAGCTAGAGCTAAAGAGCTAAAGCTAGCTAGCGTATTTGTTTTGAAGCCCTGACTGGTTGAAGTAGCTGTCAGTCGAAGTCCACAGGGGGAGAGGCGGGATTTTCAGTGAACCAGAGCGTTTTCTCTTCCGGGTTTCAGAATTAGCCCCAGAAAATCTTTTATTTCACACAAAATGACTTTTCCTTAGCGCCAAAAATAAACTATTACCATGTTAATGCCATTTCTAGGGTTTGGACTAGCTAAAAAAGCATGATACAGCCCCTTTAAGATGATAAAATCCAATCTTAGTTATATTTTAATGTGTAGAATAAAATTTAGCTCAGAGTAAAAAATCACGCCCAGGTTTTTAACTGGTTATGCTGGTTTAAAATGTTGTAGTTTTGGTAAAAGTCTCTCTGCCTGGCCTTCGGGACTGATAAGTAAATCCTCAGTTTTACACCACTCCGGAGCCCCCCTCCTCGCTGCTCCATTCTGGACTCACTTAAGCTCTCCACCTGCAGAGAAACGTCTACCTTTAACACTATTTGTGTTAATAAACACCTCCTGCATATCTGCTTTGCTTGCTTTTCTGCACTTGAGCCTCAAGTCCACTCCCGTAACAGGCATTTCTTGATGTTATAAGTTGAGTCAATTTTAAAACTTCTCCACTGTGATGAAGTTGAAGCAACACCTTTTATAATAACACATATTAAACCCAGTAAGTTAAGACTCAGAGAGCGTTTTCCGCTTGTAATGCTGCCGACCTGGTGTTTCAATTACCCAGTGCTCACGTGTCTTATTGCTCCCTAATGGATTTCATTCATTGGCCCTCAGCACAAAAGGCCATAATATACAAACACGCATTATATAATGCAGCAATTATTGTGATTAAGTTATTAAAGAGGTAAACAAAAAGAACTAAACACATTCGCTGTATCCCGAGGTGACTCAGCCTCCAACGGAGTTTATTCATGGTTTCAGTAAAAATTCACACTCACTGCTCTATTGTATGTCTGTAATATCATCCTGGTCGGCATTTCTGACCTTCCATGTTGTTTCAAACACAGATTCCTACTTCATGATCCTTAAACATCATTGTGATTCAGTCGTCCTCTTCATCCCTACTACCAGCTCATCCTTCATTCCATTCACGGATGCTCTTCAGCATTCCCCTCAGCCGTTCACCGTCCCTGCAGACTCCGGGGGTCCTAATCACCTCTTGGTTTCCTCGGCATCATCTCTGTAGGATGCCGTTTCTCTGAGCATTTATTTTGGACCAATTCAATTTGCATTGTTTTTTTGTTTCAAGTGCTGTCTTCTTTCGGGTGGCTGTGCATACCAATGGCACACACATCTCAGTCATGATTGCCTGTAGAAGAGTCCAAATGTCATTTCAACCCAGTTGCAGATTTAATTGTTCAGTTCGCAAGCAAATGGATGGATTCTGAAGACTGTTGCACAATTGCACGTTTTGGACTCATTTGCAACTTTTAGAAAGGCTTGGTCAAAGTGAGTCCACTTCGCTTCACAAAAGAAAATAAATGCGGATGTTTTGGCTCTTGTTTTGGAACAGACTGTCACTGTTCGTCTCTTTTATTTTACTTATACTGTATTGATGAGCTGCAAACAGGCTGGGATTGGTGGACCCTCCTATACTTGAGGGCAAGCTCTGTCTCTGTAGGTGGTGGAAATGCTGTTACTGCACATGCTCAGTGGAGGGACGATGACGTTTTTCTCCGGAGTGTCATGACTCCCAGTCCAGATTCTCCTGAACTTGCCAGTTTTAGAGTTGACAGTCATCGTGATATCAGTCCATCCGGTGGTCTGTCCACATGAATGTCTGTGTTCTCCTACTGTTAGTGTTTCTAAATGATCATTCTCTGCGTGGTTTCATCCTGAAACACAAACAACCGCAGCCACTAATGGCCCAACATGTGAGCCACTTTTCTTTCTGCATTTCTGCTGCTTCCACGTGAACCAAGGTGATTTTCAACACTTTGCGGTGTAAAGCAAAAAACGTTTCTGAAATGAAAGCGCACAACCTATGCTATTGTTCGGTATTCATCTTTTTCATTCAGACAGTAAAAACATCTTAATGCAGTCCGTGAGGTAAGACGGTTCATGGCGACATGAGTCAACGCTGAAGGGAAAAAGAAAAGTTCAGACTTGTGCATGTAAGAGATCGGTTCACTTCAACTAGTTTTTATTGTATCATTTCATACTTCTGCTCAAGCTGCCAGCTTTCAATGCACTGTGCTCAGAATGTTGACAGGAATCGTTCACTCAGGCATTGTGCTTGCAACGAAATGTTCGGGTCAACTGGATCACTTGAATGAATCAGTTAGACTTGGGTTCAGCTCAAATATGTCAACCATATTTAGAACATGGTAAGATTAAAAAATAACCTTTACTTCTAAGGGTTGAAAAAGAATGAAAGAAAGATATCAGACATGAATGAAGACATTATATGTAAACATTCATTAAATAAAAGAGGAAATCAAATGGAATAAAACTATCAAAAAGGAAAATATTTGGTACTAAACAGAAACACCTGATCGATTTATCCATCGTTCAGTCAACAGCTTGCACACATTATCCACTGTGCCCGTTGAGCTGCTTTGGTCATTTTCCTCCTGAATAATTCAGTTCGCCACAGTCATTCTTCAGAACAAGGTCCGTTTTCTGATGGGAAGCACGGGACTCAGTGTCTCGCTCAAGGACACTGAATGTTTGACATGGTCACGGTGTGTGAGTGGATCGATTAATGTGACTGATCCATTGAAGCAGACAGTGGCTGCTGAATGATAAACCTGCTATATGAGTAAAGTCCCTTTATCATTTGAAGAGGATGGTGATTCTGCCAACATTACATATCAGAGAGTGATTAACAAGGACACTGGCTGGATAGTGCACCATGGGAATAAAAGCGTGGATGTCGCTGACAGCATGATTCAGGTGGAATTTGATATCTGGATTAAGAACAGCTGGTACTATGGGGGTTGAAGTGGAGCAAGAAAATCTCTACACCATTTAAACCAGCATCAGTCTGAACCTCAAAGCAGATAGGCGCCATGAGGCAGCCGGGCAGGGGGGTACTGTCAGGAGAGGAAGACAGAGACAGAGACAGAGTCATCTGATTCAAACTGCTGTGCCTGCATTCGAGTCCACAGCCGTCATGTCGGCCAGGAAGTGCAGATACAGGTGGATGCTCTGCAGAAATACAGACCAACCAGCAGCTTTGAAGACAAACCAAGATCTTTGCTTCCAAAGGACCACGTCCTGATCTGCATGAGCAGGGAACACCACCAGATGTTGTGACACTGCCTTCAGCAGTAGCGGTTAAACCAAACCAGTGTCCGGTGTTTCCAACCACACTGGTCATGACCGACTATTAGATCTTAGGTCCAACACGCCATCAAGAAGTATTGTGACATTCTCCTAGTAAACATGCTCCCTTCTGTTTAGGTCCAAACTGGATGCTTCAATACGATACTGCTCCTCGCACATCCAGGGCCTGAAGAACAGCTCTGGATACTGCGGGACCACAACATCCAGGCCTTAGAGGGGCCAGCTCAGTCCCCAGATATGATCCCCATTGGCCAATCTGTGGCGGTTTATCAAAAGGTCTGTTTCAAAAGCAAAAACAAAAGAGCTTAGTAGAAATAGCTGGACAAGATGAGCCCTGAGCAGCGTGAATGGGGACCATCCAGGCCGGATTAGAGCTCGACGGCATGCTAAAGGATAACCAAATATGCCTTTGATGACGTGATGGTTTATTTATATTTTGCTCATTTCAGGTTAGCAGTAACGTTATCTGTTACCGCCCATGTTGAGCACTGACATCTTGAACTGTCAAGTTTTATTTTTTCTTAGCTAAATAAATGTATTTGCTTGTAGCCAAAGCAGCCACACCTTTAGAAACATGAAAAATTATTTTTTTCACACAAGTTTTTCATTCTATTTGTGCTTGAGTAACATTTTAAGGGTGTTTGAACGCTTTTTTCCACCACTGCATGCTTCTTCCAGTGAAACAAGCATCTTTCCTTTGGAAGGAGTGAGATGAAAGCTGCAGAGAGAGAACCGGTTGGTAAAAAGCTCTCAGTCTTAGAAATGAGCACCTCCGCAGTCCAGACTAATTCTCTTTTCTCTTTCCCTAATTTTCTTCCTGTGACTTTGATCTGCCTCTCACTTAGTGCGCCCCCACCTTCCCCAAACCCTCCCATCAACTCCCACGCTCGGTCATCAGCCCACAGGGAAATTATGGGATGTCAGTTGAGTGGAAGTGGGAGGGAAAGAACAGATGGGAAAAGAACGAGGTGAGAAAGAGAAAGAAAAGAAAATAAAGATGGTCAGTGGCTCCAGGAGGAAGTCATCTATCTTCTCCAGCCATAAGTCTGATTTCTATTTCCTCATCCACCCAAACAGAGGCGAAACAAGGTGTGATATCAGCAAAGGGGTGACAGATGATGAAATACACGAAGCTTCCACCCTTCCCTCCTGAATAACAGCTTTTTGAGGCCAAAGGGCAGCGCTGTGGATGTGCTGCACTGTCTTAGCCTCTGCTGGTGTTTCCAGAGTCCTTGTTAAACCCTTTGTTCTAACAGTGGTGGACACCACCAGTTAGCAGCTGATTA
The DNA here is from genome assembly GCF_902148845.1 of Salarias fasciatus. Lineage (NCBI taxonomy): Eukaryota > Metazoa > Chordata > Actinopteri > Blenniiformes > Blenniidae > Salarias > Salarias fasciatus. The sequence continues at coordinate 2,790,370 of NC_043746.1, read as the reverse complement.
ACTGAATGTTGGAGCTGATGTTTAAATGATCGAGCAGGCGCAGGAGCAGAAAGGAATTCATCTCCTCTGGTCTGTGTGATATTCTGCTTCACATTTTTATTGCTTGGTGTGATTTCAGCTGTTTCACCAGAAACAATATCTGCTTATTGTAAATTCTTAGCTTAGCTGTCAACTCCAATGCAAAATCAATACATTTACCTTTCAGCTCATGCTGGACACTGTTTGTGTCACACAAGTAATACATTTTAGTTGACCCCATTTTTTAGTTGACCTATCGCTCCTGAGAGGACTGTAGGGCATCTCCTACAAACAAGCTTGAGCTAATCTGGATAATTTAAGTCAGTCTGACCCAGTTTGATGTATTTCCTGTTCTATCGATCGTTTCTAGTTTGGGGCAACATTGTTTTTTTTTTTTTTTGTTTTTTTTCCAGCGAGTTTCATCAGAGCACTTGTGTTGTCACACAGTTCAGGGATTTCCTGATCCACCTACATTTCCTTCTATGAATTTGGCGTTTTTGGTTTCTTTCCAGGCGCATTCCAAACACAACAGATAGACGATTATTTTCAATAAACTGGTTTCTTCAACACCGCCCGCCTGGAATGCGCAGGTGGGAAACGAGCGCCACCGCCAATGCAGAAGTGAACTAACCCCGCCCGCCACTCGCGGTGTAGGCGGACATAACAAGCGCCCCTCGCCACCGGCCGCCACTGGATGGCAGATTTCTCCGAAAGCCTTCCAAGATCGGCAAGATGGCTTCGCCGCAACAAAAGAAGTTCATAAATGTCAGTATTATATCGATGACTAAAGTTTTAAAATGTCAGAAAAACATTCTTCTTCAGCAAACAATTGTCGCGTCTGCCTACGTCATCGGCAGCGGCACTACTGAAGACATACGCGATTTTCGAAGGGGTGTTACAATTCGGAGGGGTTTACGTTCAGCCCTACCCCTTAGCACTCCGTTTCAAAGGGGTAGGGCCAAGGGGGGGGGGCTAGAAAGAGAAATGGGATTGGGCCGTACTCTTCCAAGACGAGCTTATGAGCATATCGCTCCTCTTGATGACATGCTTTCTTAATTTTATTTTTATTTACTTTATACAGGTAAAAAGACAGAAAAGTGAAGCAGTAGTCAGTTCTAACTGTACCAGGAAATGTACCGGTTGATTCATAGATCAAACACCTGTTGTGAATTTGCCATTAAGCTCCATGCTCCCACAGCTGGCTTGTTTGGGAATGCAGCCCAAAGCAGGTGGTAAACTTCATTTAAGACTGGAATCCTGCACAGGACTCCACAAATATGATCAGGAAAAGTTGAAAACATGATTGCATTTTTTTTTTTTTAGTTTTCATTTTCAAATGTCTCAGCATTTAAGATTGTGGAGGTATCTCCAGCTTTTGTCACCGCAGGACTTTAAAAATCCACCTCTGCCAGCCGTAGCTTGGACACTTATCTAGTTAAACAGCAGGGTCAAAGCGACTGGCTGTGGCAAATACATTGTAATGTGTAGTGTGTGAGAACACTGATTTATTGAACATATTGACCCTGGGAAAATCAAGTCAATTGGAAAGCCATAAATTACCAGCTGTATGCATAGTGCATGTTTTTAACCTTGTGTGTCCTGCTGTGTCTGATAATGTAAAAGCTCTCCTTTGACACACACTCCAACAATGTGCATCGCTGTATTGATTTCATGCTATTAGTCCATCAATCATGGCACACTTCCCAGGCAAAAATATGACACAAAATCAATGCAGGAGTCTGAAAACCATGAAGTGGACACATTTTATGATAGAAATAGGGGCTAAACAAGGGGAATCTTACGTCCTGAACACAGGTTTGTGTGATGCACCTTGTTTGTACTTGGTTGAACTCAGTTTCGTCCTCAGGATCCTTTTGGCTCATGAACAACATTGTGAAAGGCATAGTTTGGTCCATATTGATATCAACTATGGAGCAAACTATAAGTGAGGTAATGCTCCTATTCTACACATTGTAAGGGGGCTCTTTCAGACCGAGATGTGGTGGCTGTGTGAAAATGAATACACTGGAATCACAATGGATGATGGACCCCATGATATGAGCTTTGTGCCACGATGATCTATTTTCACCAATAGCATGTGCGTCTCAAGTCTAGAAGCGGCTGAAGGTTTTCAATAAATGTTTTTCACATTGTCAAATAAGCCAGTCAGAGTCATGGACTGTTTTTTTTTTTTTTAATCCAGGTAGCTCATTTTAATCTGGATTCGTTGAATTCAGGTCTGAAGACAGCTAATGCGTCGTGATAAACCTTTCTGAGGAGAAGAAAAGCACAAAATATTATCTGATATTGATTTCTGATCAATAACTGACTAAACACACACGTTTTCACGGCCCTCTTAGACTCCATTCATATAACATTTTAAGTAAAAGTTTCATTTCAGAAAAATTTCAAGTTTGCAAAGCGACATTTAGAAAAGGATGTTTGTTCCTACAGAAATGTCAGAAACACTGAAACGACGTTTTCCATGTTGGGCCACTAGTGGCTGCTGTTTGTTTTTGTAACAAAACACACTTTGGATTGCTTTTACACTGACTCTTAAACTGCCAACTTTCAGGAGATTAAGGACTGGCAGGCTTGACAGTCTGGCAGCCACCGTGTTTGATCGACTCACGTCCTAACTGTTTACGCCGCGTGTGCAGTATTTCGACCATCTACACAGCGATGGAGTTTGAGCATTTCCACACTTCTCCTGTTAAATGGAGGCAGAATCAGAGTGTTTTTCAAAATGTTCCTCACTGGGAGTCAGTTTATAAAGGGTCCAGTTTGCTTTGTGCCACTGAACACCACTGTTGCAGAAACAGGCGCCCAACCTGTAGCAACGGTTTTGTGTTTTCACTTGAAAAGAGTGTAAAGCGAGTACAGTGAATTCAGACTTTTTTTTCCTTTCAAGACTTCAGAAATATTGTGTCTTCCTCAAGGACACAACTTAAATGGTTTTGTAATCAGTGTCTGTAAGTAAAAACTGAGATAATGATGCACATTCCAGTGACTGCTCAACTTCCACTTCTGCTCTGCGAGACCTAAAACTCCTGTGAGCTTCAAACACAACCCGATCTTCCTGTTGGCAAAACGTCTAATAATCAAACATGGCTACTGTCACAGCTTCAACTTTTAAAACAGCAAAGAAATCCATTTTTAGAATCAGCGGTATGTGAACTTGACTTCAGTGCTCAGTGACCCTGCTCAAGATGAGGCAGTATGAGATGGATGGAGGGACGGACAATAGCAGCTATGTGGAGACATACTAACCTCAAAGACAGTATCACAGGTAGGGTGATGTCAAATGGGACAAATAGCAAGGTCACTGAAAAAGGGACAATGAAAGTCCATTGATCAAAGTATATTTTATTATATTGATTATTATATTTATTATATTCTGGTAGCTCAACCTACTAGAGCTGTAACGTTCAATGAGCGAGTCGTTGGTTTGAACGGCTCCTTTAAATGAACGACGAGAGCCGGATCACAGCTGTCTGAGAGCCGTTCCTTTGGGTAAACTGTCCACGATTCCTTCACGTGTCTCCAAAGTGTCTCCTGAGTGCCTGATGAGTCCAGCTGTCAGCGCTGCCTTCATGTGAACAAACAAGTCTCAGTTTTCCGCAGCAGCTCCAGTCACCTGAACGCAGCAGCCAGCTAGCAGAGGAGAAGTGTCCAGAATCCAGAGAGGAGTCGGTGTTTTGGAATAACTGGTTTCCCTGTTAATTGGCGACTGGGTTTCTTTCATGTCTCTTGTTGCTGGTAGATGTTAAAATCTAGACAAAAAGCTGTCAGACCGTTTATGAGTCTGATTTAAACATCTGCGACCACGAGCAGCAGCAGCAGGAAGTGCTAAAGGGAGTTGGTCACCAGCTAACAAGGAAACCAGTTAATTGGAAACACCATATAAAAAGCTTTATTAGAAGTTTTAGCAATAGAACACACACACACACACACACACACACACACACACACACACACACACACACACTCACACACACACACAATAAAATGTTCAGTCAAAGGACCACAGGACACACACATTATAGTGTGTGTCAGAAAAGCATCTCTTAAATCCGGGTCATCAAACAAATTAAAGCACCAGATGAAAACTTCGAGCCAACAGTGACAGTGTCAGATATCAGAAAACAAGGGAGCGACTCCACACTAATGAGGCTGATGTGTCCAACAGAGCCACGTGGCGTTCATGAAGGAGCCGGTCTTTTGGGAAACGGTTTGACTTTGTTTTGGTAAACAGCTGAACTGTGAACTACCCAGATCACCAAGACTGTCTCCGAGGGAGCAAAACTATGGTCCCTCATTTAAACAAATATATCTTTAGAATATTAAAAACTGGCTGAATAACCTGAGCAGGGACAATTCTGAAGGAAAGATCCCCAGACCCCCAGGCTGAATATGAGGAAGACTCAGATGATGAAAGCAGCAACATGTGAGAAGATGCTGGGGGATTGAACAGTCAAACTGACGGAATCAACCAACTGTGGGACAGTTTTGGCAGATTTATTAGAGACAGAAAGATAAAATGTATAAAGACAATTTTGATTTGATAAAAACGTGCTGCATCAATGCCTGAGCTGTACCCGGTTCATGGACTGCCCTTCATTCAATTCAAATTCAAATTCTAAAAACTTTATTTGCCCCCAAGGGGCAATTCAGAAGATGTTTAATCGCCTGTTGACCTGCCCTTTTTCATTTTGTTCTTTTTCTTTTTCAATTTTTTTCTTTCAAAAACCTCTATCTTTTTGTTTTTTTCCTTCTGTTTATTTGTTATCATAAAATAGAACATTTAATTAAATTTGAATTACGAAAAAAAAAAGAAAAGAAAAAGGAATTAGTCTTTTGAACCACTCTTTCAAATGAAACGGCTCCTCACGAGGCGGCTCCCTTCAAAGAGCCAGAAACCCCAGCTCGACAACTTACCAGGGTACTTCAACACACAGTGGGAAAGGGGTATTACAAACACACACACACACACACACACACACACACACACACACACACACACACACACACACACACACATTATGGGTAATGAGGGCTGCAGACAGGGACATGAGATCACAGCAAATACACACCCAACTGAGCGCAATGGAATAACCACTCAAACCATTGTAGCCATTCAAGACCTCAAAAGTAAAAGCAAAAACAAATACAAGGAAACATAAGTTAAGAATATGAGACAAAGCTAAAAATACAGGAACATAGAAATAAAATAACATGCTCCCCCTCTTGAACTACCACATTCAGGGTAAATGGAGAAGAATGTGGATGAACAGGAGCTTCATGTTCTTCCTCTCTCTATCGGTAGTTACTGGCAGGATTGTAATGTTTCTTCATCCTTGTTTAAAGATTCATAGCTTCATGTACACATTTGTAAAGGACCCAAAGTAGCTTATGAAGACCACAGCTTGCTGCAGAGGCAGAGAAATGGAAATACTATTCCATCTTTGTTAACAATACTACTCAATCCAGAGTGGAGGCTCCACGCATATTCATTCACCTCCGACCAGAGCTCTGTATGTGGTCAGTGGCAAGTGAACTTCATTTATTACACCATGTTTTCATCCAGTTTTCAGGACAATGTTTCAAGTGTTTTTTTTGTTTTGGTTTTTTTTTTTTGCATTTTGACTTCAGAAAAGTTTAAAAGAAAATGCCCATTAACGGTGAATGACAGAAACGCTGAAAACTGTCATTGGCATGCCTGTTCACAAGGTGGAACTTTCAGAAAACACTCGGGCTCCAACCCCACTGAGCCAAGCGGAAACACTAGGTGCGTTCGACACGAGAAAGCCAGAGGCAGACCTTTAAGACTTTTGAGCCGCCCCGCCCAGATTTGGCCCGGCGTCACTGATACGTAGGTCCTACGTAGGGCATCGAAAACTCGCGAGACCCAAACGAGATCGGTCACAGAGGTAGCCGCGGTGAGCTGCTCCAGAGCAACTCACCGCTACCTGGCCCACCGCTCTGTTTCATACAGGCAGGGGATTGGACCCCAGCCCACTCGTCATCAGTTTGATGACAACACGCTTTATTTGCATAAATAAACACCCAGTCCCGGCTCCAGCCCAGTGTAGAGGGGGGGGGGGGGGGGGGGGGGGGGGGGGGGGGCATAGGTGCTGAAAAAGTAACGCAGCAGCACAAAAACGGAATCCACAGATCAGAGGCCTGTTCTACCATGTCCAACAACGTATGATCATTAACCACACTGCTAAAAAGCACAAATAGTAAAAAGAAAAAACAAAAACAAATGATAAAATAAGCAGCTCTCAGCTTTAGCAGAGCTGGAGTCTCCTCTTTTTTGACTTTTGAACAGCACAACACTTCATATTGATCTGAGCAAGCCAGCAGAGTTTGCTGTTGTTTTTTAAGGACATAATAGACTGAAAACTTAATGTTTTAATGAAATACTATATTTTGACTGAGGGAGCGAGGCAGTCTGCCCCCCCTTGACGCCTGTCCACACTTGCAGCAGCACGCACGTGTCACATGTAACTTAAAATTATTTTGTTTTTTTTAATTTTTTTGATGTCAGTTAACTGAATATGAATTAACACAATGTGACACAGAAGAAATTATGAATTCTTTTGTTTTTAATAAGAAAAAAAAAGTTACCCCTCTGACAGCGGGGGGGGGGGGGGGGGGGGGGGGGGGCTGTAAACACCCCCCACTGTGGGAGTCATGACAAACACAAACATGGGAGAACATAGGGCTGTCCGAGTTGGAGGCTGACTTATAACTCCGCCCCCACGGCTGCGCCGTCTACTTCGTCTCGCTCCGTCTGCCTCTGGCTTTGCCATCGTGAACGCACCTACTGCTACTGACACGGCGCATGACCGGCACAACTGAAGGAAACAGTCGTTCTGCACATGCTCAGTAGATGGAGAACAGGAACAAGGTTTTCCTCCAGTGTCTTTACTCCCGGTCCAGATTCTCCTGGACTCAGGAGTTTTAGAACTTTGATGAATTCTTGATGAATGCTTGAGCCACTGCCTGAAATGTCTGGTCGCCAAACGTTTACCTTCTTTTTCTGAACGTTTGAATTCAAGATATGTTTATTAAAGTAATTGACAAAATATGTCGATATATCAGAAGAAAGTACACCAACCAAATAATTTTTCTTTCCAAAAGATGCTCACATTTACTCCTCAGTTTAGACAAGCTACTTTTATTTTGGAAGAATGCTGGATTCCCCCTAACACTTTCACACTTTCCCCAGTACTCAGGCTGGGTTTGTTAATATTTTTCAGTAGAATCAAGAAAAAAAAAAGGTGAACTGATTGCTGTTTGTGCGTCACCTATCTGACAGTTCACTGGAGTTACCTCTGAAACTATCGAGACCAACAAGTGTTCACAGCACTGAAGATCCAGCTTCCACAGCACTGGGGCTTTATTAAGGGGTTTAAAGTGCTGTCCAGTATGTACCGTACTATCAAGGTGTATTATTGCAATATATACCGTTTTTTTTTTTTTTTTTTAGTCATGTGCTTTTTTTTTTTTAATAGTCCAGCCCTACTGAGACATTATTGTGGGTCAAGAGCAAAGTTGTTTCTTCTCTAAACTGCTTATGGTCTGAATAAAAACATACTTTAAAGCACGTTTTATGCGAAACAGCGCCCCCTGCAGGCCTTGGGCGTAATGCAGCTTAGTGAAATACTCATGCCTGTGGCTCATGTGCACAGAAGAGGGGAACTCCTTCCTCGCTCTTTTAGTAGTGCTCGAGTAAGATTTAAGTTTCTTTTACCTGGTGGAGTCTGTGTGGAGCTGTGGCAGTGCGAGAAGCCAGTCTGTTCTTACCTTATGGAAGATCCTGCTCAGTTGTTGCTCACTAAGCATCTGGCGGAGTAATGGCGGACAAAACGAAACTTAACTCAATCAGGCCAGCCGGAGCGCGCATTACTTCATTCCTTTCAAATTCTCCCAAAAAAAAAAATTCTGGTGCCGGACCGGCACTGCGACTTTCAAGTGACAATTTAGTGCAGGAAAATAAGTATTTTTAAAGTTGAAAAACTCCTTAATGCACCTTTAAACTACACTGATTTATCAGATGATTAATGATAGGTATTGATGGATTTAATGTATGTATGTATGTGTGTATATATATATATATATATATATATATACATATGTATATATATATATGTGTGTGTGTGTGTGTGTGTGTGTGTATATATATATATATAGTGAACTTAGCACTAATGCGACGGATGACATTTCTTTCTTGTTATAGTCAAGATGATTCTTTACACCTCTTGAAGGCAGTGAAACAGGAAGGTGTAGCGGCTCTTGAGTGGTGGAGGCTGTAGTCAGCATTACAAGGTGGAGGATTTTGACAGGATGGAGCAGATTGTTCAGTTAGAGATGGAGTTATGGGAATACTTTTCTTTCTTTCTTTTTTTTTCTTCTTTTTTAGGTTTACCTTCTGTTCGGTTCATCTCAGAGCACAGAAGGAGTAATGCCCTAAAAGTTACAACTGAAATCAACCACACACAATCCACTGGCCAAAAAACCCGCGAGTACCCAGCTCCTCGTGGCAGTGGGACAGGGTTGAAACAGCATTGTGACCCGGGTCAATCGACCCTGCAAAGCGACCCTGGTTTTAATAGACTCTCCTCCGGCTCGGCTTGAGTGTGAAAGGCACAGCTGGGTCGACGCGGTAATTTACGTGATGATGTTGCAGTTGCGTGGCTACGTTAGCGCGCTAGTTGTTGTTTTTGGACACAGAGTGAAATTTCCTTCGTCAAGATGACCCAGTATTGGCAAGATAGCGAGATCAGAGAGCTCCTCTGGATCTGTGGGGAAGAGGAGATTCGTCGACAGTTAACGGGGATGGTGCTCCGCTCCATTGTTCAGCTCGCGGTGTTCAGTCGCACTGATGATGATGTCATCAACATGGGACACCATCACCTTCGGCAAGTAGACTCAGGTCTGCAGGTGGAGGGACAGGAGTTGATTGCCGATTGTTAGCAGTTCAACCCGTGTTTAAAAAACACGGGTTGAACTGCTAGTTCCAGTGGGAAAGGGTTATTACAAACAGACAAACACACACACACACACACACACACACACACGCACAGTGCTTCACCCTGAGGCTCTGTCTTCTCGCCTTCATCTCCCTGTTCGAACTGACCTCTACTCAGCTAATCATCCACAGTAATGGTTGCTTTGGTTTATGGCATTTCCTCTTCTTTCTTCCATTTCCTCAAGCTAAACACAGCTCTGCACCTGCACTACTTCCACTTGTCTCTGCTGTGGATGTGTGTTGATCACACGCAGACTAATGTGTGTTTCTCAGCCAAACATGCTGATAACACTGTGAGCATAATCACTGAGTTTTCTCCCTCCACTCCTCTCTTGTTCTGTCTCTTTGTCTCCCCGTATCTGTGCGGGTGGTTTAATTTAACCACTGCCAGAGTATCAAGAGATAAATTGCTGTTGAAAACACTGAAAATCTAATTAATGGGCACATGCTGAAACACACTAATTTCGATTTTCACTGTGCAAACACAAAATACATTGAGCTGAAGGGGGGGAAAGTCCCAAGAAAAAAACAAACAACTTACATAGGGAATAAACTTTGGACTTCATTTTTAAGCTGTTTTTAGTTTTAATAACTTGTGGTATTTGTTTTGGTTTGATGAACAGACAGAATTTCAATAAGACGAGCCTTCTAAGGTTTGTTCTGAATTTCTTGGAAAAACTTGTTAGCGAGCTGCTCACATTGTGGACGGCTCTGGAGGCACGTTGGAATTAAAAAGGGTCAGTCTGCTTGACAGTCTGTCCCCACGAAGCACCAGTCAGCACCTGGAGCTCGATGCCTTTGGCTCTGTGGTACTTCCACTCATCCAGCTACCCATCTGTTTTCAGCACCGGTTCATCCAGTCCAGGGTTTTGAGGAGTTTAACTCCTTCGCAATTTATGGATTGCCAGTCAAATATAGAGACATTCAGAAATTAAAGTCTGGCCATTTTCAAGAGAAAATGGAAAACTTTTATTGCAACTTCGCTTGGAGCCACTGAAAACACAACTTTAAGAAAAAAACTTCCAATGTGGACCGGCCTGAACAATCCGACTCCGTCATCAGTCCATACGAGTGTCTGTCTACTGGCCAGTGTTGGTGATTATAGAGTATTGTTCTCAGTGTGGATGTGCGGGTGGTTTCATCGCAAAAGCAAACAACAGCAACAACTTGTGGCCTTTCACACCAACTACATCTTTTTCTGCATGTTTTACCTTTCTGTATAAATGAAATTCAGTTTCAGAACACCGTGGAAGGAACACTAAACTCATCTGAAAATGCAAAAACGATACATTTCCCCATGAAGCGTTGCCGTGTAAATGGGGCCTCAATCATATTATTTTGCATGATAGAAGGAAACCGGAGTAAAGTCTACTTAAAACTCTTGTTACGGCCCTGGGGCCGTCTTGTGTCAGTGTGCTCTCCTGCCTTGCACCTCACCTCCCTTGTTCCAGACAATCAGCCATGCCAGGTGGAGCCAATCAGCTGATCACAGCAGTATGAGAAGCTGGAGCTGCTGCCTGCCAGTGGAGATGACCAGTGGGTCCCGGCCTCCTGCAGCAGCATGTCCTGAGCCAGCCTGGCTTTATTGTCCTCTACCCATTGTTTTCTTTGGTTCTTTTTTGTTAGACACCTCACCTGTCTTGTAAATAAACTGCACCTTTTTGCGCACCATCCCTCCCAGCTCCGCTGTCTCCTCTTTGGTAATCACCTGCCCGGGTCAGACAACACTCTCCATAGAACGGTCAACCAGACAATAAATCAAAATTAAAAAAAAAAGTTCACAATGAGACGACACCATGATCCTCAGATCTTTGACATTCAGTTGTTCTTTGCTGCTGCCATTGACTCCTGTTCAAAGCTCTGACACCAAGTGGATGAAACTCTCAGTCAGGCAGCTTTAGTGTTACCTGACTTGCTTTAACAGCTGAAACTGCACAATTAACTCAGCTTTACATCTCTCTAATCTGTCATTGGCTGCCCAGTAGACTAGTGAAATCACTCTCTGGCTCTTTAAGGCACACAGATTAAATAGAACTGAGCTTATATTATTATATTACACTCCTGCGATCCATTTCTGTCTTATTTTAATAGCTGTTGAAAATATGTGATTTCTACGGTTTGCTACAAATAAAAAAAACAACAAAGGGTCTTGGTCTGCAAAGGAGTATTTGCAATATACATATCAATTTCTTTGCCCATTTTGCATTTATCTGTGCCAGAAGCCCCATAAACATTGATCATACCATCTATGAAGGCAATGCCAAACCTATGAGTGAAGTGTGAATGCTCTCGATCAGGGACTGATCCAGGTTCTGGCTGCTGGGATTGCCAGAGCACCTCCAAGAAACGCATTACGTCATGATGTCAAGATCCAAGATGGTGGCGCCCTAAAGAGCTCTGCGTCATTGATTGGTAAAAGTTATTAAACTATCTCATCCGCCAAAGTATGACAACTGAAGATAAGACGAGCAAGGGGAAACAAGAAAAACGAAGGAAAACAAGGGCTAATCCCATGCTGGAAGAAGACGTGGAAGAACTGCAAAGATCACTTAACTTCGCGTTGGTGGAGCTGACAAAAAGTGAAGAAGCGGCTAGCATTACCTGAGCTAACCAATGAAGTCAGGCAGCTCAAAAAACTGATCGAAGACAAGGACGAAATCATCGCAGCCCTTGAACAAAGGATGCATGACCTGGAGCAATATGCGAGGATGGACAATGTCATTTTCTCTGGATTAAACATCAAACCACGAACATACGCAAGAGCTGTTGTCGTGGGATCAGGCGTCAGCGAAGACACTGCTAAGGAAGATCTGGAATCCCTTGAAACACAAGTCGTATAATTCCTAAAGAGCAAGAAAATAACTCTTGATGTAAACAGTATCTCCGCCTGCCACATGCTTCCTCAGAAGGACCTGTAGTCCAAACCCGCGGTCATCGTCCGGTTCGCCAACCGAAAGCATAAAAATCAGCTTCTCATGCAGGGCAAGAAGCTCAAGGGAACTGAAGTCTACCTGAATGAGCGTTTAATCAAAAGAAATGCCGAAATTGCACGAGAGGCCTGTTACCTGGACACGCAACTGTAAGGTAATGATACGCCCAAATTCATCCACTCCTGAGCAAGTTAAAGCAGTCCTGATCAAAGCTCAAAGCCATGCTGTGAGGGTGAGTGTAAAACCTGCGCCATGCAACAGTTTAAAATGAGAAGTTGCTGGAGATTTCACTGTATTTTGACTATGAAATGTTTGATTACATTTTGGAAAATGTTATGTTTTTTGAAATATCTTAATTTCCATCACATATACTCTATGCCTCAACAAAAAAGAAAACTTTAAAGTTGAAGGTTATTAAAGCACTACTTCACCATTTTAGCCCACTGAAAAAGAAAATGGACCCTTTGTAGTTCTTTACCAAAATGTGTTTGACACCCATGTTGTCGATGTCATTTAATAAGAGCTGAAAAATGTTGGGTAAGTGAGGACTCTATGGAGTGAATAGTCCTGCCACAGGTACCTGACAGCGTATTATTGAGATTACAAGCAAAACACAGCATTAAAACTGGCAGCTAGCTTAGCTGGACGCTGCCAGCTGAAGGCATTGTGTGACACAGGTCGTTGTATTTGAAGCAAAGCCAAGAGACAGTACCCTCATCCAGTAACTACCTAGATATGCAGAAACTTCACAGTAGCTCATCTGTAGTGGTACCAATACATGGGCTGAGAAAGGAGTTTTCTGCTCATTTCACTAAAATATCTGTAGTGCATCAAATCTCATCACAATTGATTTGGTGTCCATTGAGCTTTAGATCTGAACATAAGCAGTTTCCTTGTTTGAAGATTTAAGAGAGACAGTATACTGCCAGTTTAGAATTGTTTTGATTGGAGTTTCGTGTCTCTGAATGGGAAGACAGAATCAGCAGTGAAGGCTCAGATTGGCATGTGTCAGAACAAAGTCAGAGCCAAACCTGAACAAATTGGCTGTAGTTTGACATTTCTGGCAATGTTTCTGGCAAACTAGGAGGAAGACGAGTTGAGTATTGGAAGCTGTCTGATAATTCCCACCTTCTGCTGCTCCTGTTATGATGACAAGTACAGCCTGACTCTTTTGTACCATGTAAGTGGGTGAGACGTCAACCAGTACATTAATCTGTGACTTCTCATTAGTTTGTACATTTCTAAGAATAAATGGAAGATAATGAACTTAATATAACATGGGCGATGGAGGTTATAACCTCCCTACGTGTTAACCACAGTCAGGTGTTGACTTGGCCTGTTGAGAAATGAGCTTATTGAACAAGATCTTGCGAAACTGAAGACACCAAGAAAATGTACTTTCACCTGCTCCGGTGAAATAATGGAAACAGTCCTCTCTTCAGTGGACTGGAATGTTCCAATATGTACGAAGCAGACATCAGATCATCATATTAGCCTTGAAGCTAGGGTATGGTTACATTTGTTCAGTACAACAACGTGCTGCCAACAGCACAGACCTATAGGCGTCAACACAGGTCGCACACAGATGATGCTGATGGTTCTGTCACATTAACATTAAACTCCAGCTCCTTGCAAAGACAGAGTTTTTCTAAATCCCCACTTTGGTCGGACTTCTTAGAGGCAAGTGTTTTAGTGACTTTTAGCTTTGATTATACGTTAGAGAAAGACCCAAATGCATTAAAATGTCCCCGTTTTCACAGTTGTTCATTGTTGTGTAAACGTCTGGTAAAACGACCGTCCAGAAGAATCTGTACTGGCAATGATGACACTCTGGACTCAAACATTGTGCTGACGTTGTTAATCTGAACATATCCTCGTTTTAATTGAACTTGTGAATTGATTAATAAAGGTCATGTGGACAATGCATGCCTGTCGGCAGACTCCATCCGGATTGCAGAGTAGTGCTGCATGACATTAGATGGAATGTAACAATGCTACAATCATAATATGAGTTGCAATACATCAACTATTAGGTTTATGATGTTGATGTCTTTGTGCTCTGGGATTTGGTAACACTACTTTTTTCTTCTTCTTGACATGCAGAGTTTGAAGAAGAAGTGAAGCAGCCTGAATGGGAACATATGATTTTCCTCGGTTCAGTCAGTCCTTTAGATTCTATGTTGTGATGTTGTTACTATTTTGCAAACATGAATGCAAAACCGCAGCGCAGCCAAGCATTGTGAAAACATCAGGACACAAATATCGTGGTCAAACTACAAAATTAACTGAACTGCACATAACAAGTAAAAAAAGACCAGTTGTTGTGAGTGTAATCAACAGACTGTGCTTGAACTTAGCTAGTGTCATAGATATAATGAACATGACATGTTCATGACTCCATTTGGACTTGAGGTTAGGAACAATCAGCATCTGAAAGCCAAATAACCTTTAGTGTTTTACAAATGGCGATTAATGTAACAGCCCATTCAATACTAAAAAAAAAAAAAGCACTAATATGCAATAATATCAGTATAAACAGAATCATTATTATTAGTATTTTTCATCGTTGGTTTAATCGGCATGCAATTTAGCTGGAAGTGGTTGATACCAATATAGTGAGAGAGGATTATTAGTAGAGAAACGATGATACAGTGATTGTCAAAGGACTGCCTCGAGGCTCACAGGACCAAGTTCTACAAGTTCCAAGTTAGAAAAACAAGCAAGAGCTCCAACTCATGGTTCTTCATGCTAACTACATCAGTTTCAAGGTTTGTGCCACTCTGCTGACAGTGAGTCAATCCTGATCAGAAACTGAAGCTTCGATCAATCGATATGCAGCACATGCACTGTGTGTGTTGATGTGACAGAGCGAATGCCAGCGCTGCGGTTCAGTCGTGGTCCTGTTGACTGTTAGACCACCATCTGATCAGCCTGTGAGTGTCAGAGTGGTCTTTTTTCTATCTATGCAAAAATAGATTCCATCAGCTTGTGTGTCTGGCACTTTAAGTTAGAAAGCTCTTCCTCCATCTCAGATTTGTGTCTTTTCAGCTGCTTTGAAATCATTTCTATTCAATCCTGCTGAAAGCTGCTTCATTGCCGTGACTGTGAAAATCCTGTGTATCCAAAGCAGGTTACAGACTCGCTGTAGCTGCCAAGAAACCTGACATGTGATAATGACATCAAAGGCACAGAGAAGAACTGCTCGCTTGCTAATTCCTGGGAAATGAGAAATGTAGCTTGATGTAATTATTACCATTAACGGTAGAAAAAAAATGTCACTCTTTTTTCAGAAATGGGGCATTATTCTGATGGATGAGTTTGCTGAGAAGTGGTTTGATATTAGCACAGAGCTCAGTCTTTCTTTTTAGATTATCATTAGCATAGCTGCCAACCATTTGTTAGCTTCTTTTGTTTTTTTCATTTATTTGTAATAGATTTGCATTGTATTGTGGAGGCATGTCCACTTGGTACTTTCTGTCGGTAACTGTTTCCTGTCTTTTGGTCTCATGGATATCTTACTTTATGTGGAGTTCCACTGTGTTCCACTTGCCATATGAGGGGAATTAGCTCTCTGCTTTGGTTGGTTGATGGTAAATATCTGTCATCCATAGTTCTTTAGTCATTATTTGTCTATTCTCCTGGTCTAGAATTCTCGGATAGAATACTTTCCTCATGTAGGATACTGTACCTGGCAATAAACCCGTTTCTGATTCTGATTCTGATTCTTTCCTGCCAAAATGTGTACATGAGCTGAAGAATGGGCTCTGTATGGGTTTGTAGTTACGTTCATAGATGGCCCCATGCCAAATCCCCTTGTGGATTCCACACTGGACTACATCTGGTATTTGCTGGGCCCCAAATGGGCTTCATGCAGAATTCTCACCTCAGCCATGTTTAACTTCGATGTGGGTGCTACATGATGACTATTTGGGCTGAACCACAGCCCATGTATGGGTTAGTCCTCAAGCTCCATAATGGCCGCATGCCCAGTGACCACATAGACTTGATGCTGTATTCCACCTGGTGCTTGAAGGGTCCCATCAGGGCTACATATGGTACATGTGGCCCCCATAAGTCCCATTGGTAACACTTTACTTGAAGCACCCAGTATAACACATTTTAAGTACATTTACAAAGCATTATAATGCCATTATAGCACCTGTAGCTATCGTTATAAACACTCATAAATGATCACGATGCCACAACCTAACCTTAACCCTATGCTGTATAGTGGGTTATAAAGCTTTGTGATCATTTATGAGTGTTTTTAACTACTTATAATGTGTTATACCAGGTGATTCAAGTAAAGTGTTACCGTCCCATTTTTAAATTCCATGTGGGTAAATGATAATGATTGTGTTTGCACAAGTCTGACCCATATGGGTCGACCAAGTCTGCCCACTTACTCATATTCAGCTCATGCTTATCTAACCATGTGAAGTTGAACCCATGCTGCCGGCCTGTACAGGTTTGATTTTGTTTTCACATATTCAGCCCATTTTCTTAACCCATTTGGGACCGTTTTGGGCTTCCATGACCTTAATAACAGCCATGAAGAATGCCCACCTTAATGAACCTATATAGTTTTCCCTCACGTTTTGTCCATTATTTTGTATTGTCTTTGTGATCATGATGTATTTCAGCATCATGAATAAGTCATATGTATTTTTGTGTGTGTATTTTTGAAGGCCTTGTAATTTTTTGTTTCTTTGTGGTCATTTCCTCCAGTCTGCTTTCCCTATGGACTTATTGACTTATCGTGTTTGTATCTCCATTTCAAAGAGTGCACTCTTCCTGTTGTCTTGTCTAGTATTACAAAACAGCTCTGGAAAAGCCCTTCCCTGCTCGTTTCCTTCGGTACAAATCCATCTTTTGCTTGAGCGGCCTCTGTGTCTCTTACTCTTGCTTTAAAATCAGTCTAGTCTCACACTCCCTTATTCTTATTTTATTGTAATCAGTGTCTCCCACTGCCTCTGTTTGCCTTGATTAGGGAGGGGGAAAAGATTTTCTATTCACATGAAGAATTAAAAAAAAAAAAGTGTCCCAGTTCTACCGTCCTCTGTGAGCGAAATGAATCCTCCAACTGTTTCTCAGATGACTCCTCCACTTGGAGCACTGCCTCTGGTAAATGTATTCCTTTGAGGGCAAGAAAAATATTCTTTATCCAAGGCCTCTTCCCTTCATTTTCTCTCTCTGCTCCCATGCAATAAATCATTATTCATACAGTGTTGCCATGGAAACCAGTGATACAGATAGAGGGAAGATAGAGCGTGTCAATAAGATGTGGATACAGTTGTTTGGGATCATATGGAAGAGTGTGTGTGTGTGTGTGTGTGTGTGTGTGTGTGTGTGTGTGTGTGTGTGTGTGTGTGTGTGTGTGTGTGTGTGTGTGTGTGTGTGTGTGTGTGTGTGAAGGCAGGGACTTGTGTGTCTTCGGAGGCAGAGCTGCCAGCACTCTGAGGGTTGCTGGCTCAAATCCCAGAGACCCTGAGGGAAAGGCACCTATTGATGGATGAAAAACTCCCACAGTGCTTTGCTTCCTGTGTGCACAAAGCCCACTGAGTCTGCAACCTCTCCGAGCCCACACACTGCTTTGGAAACAGTGTTGTCTCTCTTCTCTCCGTGCAGCGCCTCTGACTTCACCCGTCTTGTAGATTTAAATAGTCTCCTTTTCTTTTACCATTCTGGAACATTAACTGATCGCTGTCTGTCGGTGAGCGGTGACAGTAACTCTTCCGAGCAGTTTCCTATCCTCTCACATCCACTTGGGTACAGCACAGCATCATAGGTATGTGAGATCGGAGCTACTGTATATAGTCTGTTCTTCTCATATGAAGGTAAACACTCATCTGCATCTTTTTGGGCAATTTTGCATCCGACTTTCTCTGGTTAGGTCTCTGTAGTAGCGTGGCTTTTCAATGTGTTAGTGTTGTGTCTCACTGGGGATGACGGTGTCACGAGTCAAGCATGGACTCAAAGTCCAGGCACAGTAGGTAGTCAGAAAAGTGTTATCTCTGTTGTTTCTGATGGAGAGCACTGAAGCAAAGCTGAGGTCATGCAGGTAAAGGTCAAAATCTGGATTCTCAATCAGGGGCTGGACAGGAATCTTGGTTGAACCAGAAAATGTCAAAAATAATGAGACTTACGACGACTGCAGGATGAGAGCTGGAGTTACTGGTCAAACAACACAGACGAGCCAGACAGAACTGAAGCCCTGGTGCTTCCTCCTGCAGCCACCAGGCACAAATGATCACACACTCAGGCACAGGTGAAAGACATCAGGGCAGGAGACAGCTATCAGACACAGGGAGGGGAAGTCAAGGAGCCTGAAACTAAAGACCGAGTTAGACTTCAAAATAAAACAGGAAACGAGGAACACGCAGGAGGACGGGCATTAGTCCCACTGTGGATGCTGCTGCTCTCTCATCTGGAAAGCAACCACGAAGTTGAAAAGACGTCTTTGTGCAGTGAGTTTGTTCGGGCTCCCTGAGGACGTCTTCTGGATGTGCAGAGAGAACACCTTCTAGACATGTTTTGGAGCACTTTTTTCTCAGTGGGAGTTGTCAAAACCTATTTCCCCACAGAACAGTTGGTTCTCAGAGTGCTGGTTACTGGAGGTTCCTTGGTTTTGCAAAAGGAGAACAGGAGGCAGAGCTTTCAGGTATCAGGCTCCTCTCAACTGGACCTGGCTCCCAGGTCCAGTTGAGAGGAAAGAAGAAGTTTATACTTTTAATGGACAGTCTTTGGACACCATGGACAGCCTTTTTTTGCTCTCTGTCTCCGCCCTCTCTTACTAGCCCCTGACCCACACTTAAAATGCATAAATCTGCTGAACCTCTGACTCTGGTTCTGCAGAAAGTCTCCTCCTCTGATTCTGGTTCTGGAGAAAGTCTGGCTTCCACAGTCAGGTTGGCACGTAGTTTTGCATTTCTTCGAGTCAATTTGGAATGTTGCCGGTAGATTTTTATTTTTTGTGGTCATCTTACACCAATGAGTCATAGCATTATGATCACTAAGAGGAGAAGTGACTTAAATAACCATTTATCTTGATAATGTCATATTTTGTCCTTGAAATTTATGTATTGAAAACAAATTGTTTATTATCATTTTTTTTTTCTTTTTTCATAGCGATGCTTTCACTATAGCAGAAGATTGATATATTTCCTCCCATACATTGGACACCAGTCAGCCATAACCATACTAATACTTTTTGGATTCCACTTTATTCTCCATAGCAGCTGGTATATTGTCTGGATTTCTCTCGTGATGCACTGTAATATCTGGCACCATGCTGTTAGCAGCGCCTTAATGGATTGGACTTGTTTGTGAAACACATCTTGGGAATTCAGATTCCAGTTCATTTTTGTCATTGTGTTTCCATGCTCCGGCCATGTGGCTTATCATGCTGGAAGAGGCTGCAGCCAAGTGTTTCCATGGAGGGGCGCACATGGTCTCCTGTATTGTTTAGAAATGTCCAATGGTCATTCCCATGAATTAAAGGAACAAAGGATCTCAAGCACAATTCTTCATTGTTTCTCATCATTGCCTCTCCCAATTGGCTTGCTTTCTTTCTTTGCACAAACCATCATCAGCTGCTAGTCTGCTTGATGCAGTGGACTCTGTGATGGTTGTTTTCTTTTCTTTGTAGAGCAGTCAGTGGTCTACAGGTTGATCGTAACAAGAGGAACTGTCTGAGCAGCCCGCTTTTACAAGCACAAACTGTGACATATTATATTTTGTCTGTAATTGGAACTGCAGCTGCTGTTCTATTAGATCATAACACACAGGACACTTTTCACTTCCCACACAAGTGATGGAGCCTTGGGCAACCAACACCTTCTCACCAATCCACAAGGTTTCCTTTTTTTAACCATCCTAGATAAGTACAGACACTTGTAGATGAGGAACATAGTACAATACCTTCTGTTGTGGAGATTTAGGGATGCAATTATCAGAGGGGTGGACTCGAGTCATGAATTTGATGACTTTTGACTCGACTCGAAAAGTTTTTAAAAGACTTGCAACTTGACTCGGACTTGACCAGCAGAGACTCCGGACTTCACTTGGACTTGAGCCTTTTGACTGGAAATGACTTGCTGCTTTCAGCCAAACACATTTACCTGCCGATACAGCTGCTGACCCCTGGTCCCACCTCTGGTAATTATGCAGCAATCACAATTTGGACCTTTGTGAGAACTGCTCTTATCCCATATTTGTCCAAATTTGATGGATGTGACCTGTCACCATTGCCCACTAGAAGCAGATAATTTGGCCGATATGAGGTTTTACTTTGTGTGAGTGTTACCCTCTACCTGAATCAGGGTTCAAATCCCTCCCAACAATCTGCCTGTCCTGTTCTGTTCTTGCTGGAACAAGAAAAAATCTCCTTCTTTGATTCTGGTTCTAGAGACAGTCTCCAGGTTCTGTTCCCTCCCCTTTTAAAATTAGATTTTCAATTCAATTAAATTCAATTCAGAACCAGAACCTGCAGAGCCAGGCTCAGAGGAGGAGAACCCTGCAGAACCAGGCTCAGAGGAGGAGAACCCTGCAGAACCAGGCTCAGAGGAGGAGAACCCTGCAGAACCAGGCTCAGAGGAGGAGAACCCTGCAGAACCAGGCTCAGAGGAGCAGAACCCTGCAGAACCAGGCTCAGAGGAGGAGAACCCTGCAGAACCAGGTTCAGAGGAGCAGAACCCTGCAGAACCAGGCTCAGAGGAGGAGAACCCTGCAGAACCAGGCTCAGAGGAGGAGAACCCTGCAGAACCAGGCTCAGAGGAGGAGAACCCTGCAGAACCAGGCCCAGAGGAGGAGAACCCTGCAGAACCAGGCTCAGAGGAGCAGAACCCTGCAGAACCAGGCTCAGAGGAGCAGAACCCTGCAGAACCAGGCTCAGAGGAGGAGAACCCTGCAGAACCAGGCTCAGAGGAGCAGAACCCTGCAGAACCAGGCTCAGAGGAGCAGAACCCTGCAGAACCAGGCTCAGAGGAGGAGAACCCTGCAGAACCAGGCTCAGAGGAGGAGAACCCTGCAGAACCAGGCTCAGAGGAGCAGAACCCTGCAGAACCAGGCTCAGAGGTGGCGGCTTTCTGCTGTTCTGGTTGGGGTGAGAGGACAGAAAGACAAGGAGATAGGACAGACAGTTTTTTGTATCTACATACATTTCATATGTAAACAGAGAAAACATAGGCTACAAGAGGAACAATCGTCAATGACATGGAGTCATAGAATGAAATTAAATTGAAATGAGTGAAAGGAGTGGAACTGGGAACCGGTTCCTCATTGTAGGAGCGCGGGGTTAAGTAAACGCTTACACCCACTGGGTCCAGGTTACCTCAATTAATCAATGGATCAGCTGTTTTGATTGATGCCCAATTAGAACTGATTGCACCCACTGAGTCCAGGTTGTCTCATTAGATCAATGGATCAGCTGATTGATGTTCTGTCTGCGATCCCTCAATCACGGCTCTAGTCCTCCTGAGAGACAGCCTCTTGGTCCAGGGTTCTGGTGTTCTGACTTTTTAGTCTCCCATAGTGGAATCGACCATCGATACCGGAGAGAGAGAGAAAGAGAGAGAGAGATAGAGAGAGAGAGAGAGAGAGAGAGAGAGAGAGAGAGAGCGGTCTAGCTATCAAGCTCCCGGCTTACAGCAACAACAAGACAAAAGGTCCAGGAAGTTCTGAACCAGTCTGAACTGTCAGCTTTATTAAAGAGAAAGGTCTTACGTCTTAAAGCAGAGACTGAGTCAGCCTCCCTCACAGACTCTGGGAGCTGGTTCCACATACCAGGAGCCTGATAGCTGAAAGCTCTACCTCCTGTTCTACTGTTAGAGAACCTAGGAACCTCCAGCAGACCCGCACTCTGAGAAGGAAGCGTTCTCCTGGGACAGTCTGGGACTATTTCCCTGTCTAACTTCTGATTGCTCCTGGAGAATTATTATGTTTTTCTCTGTAAAAGTGCCTTGAAATGACTCTGTTGTATTTCTTTATTTCTTGCTGTAGAAATATAATCGAATCAAACTGAAATGTGATTTGTGTGGTTTGATCTTCCTCTCTGCCCTTAGGATGCCTTCTGTCTTTATGTTATGAGTGAAATAACATATTCCAAAAGGAGTATGTACAAAAAAGCATTATGTTTATTTAATCCACATTTTCTAAATTAACTTTATAAAAATATTATGGAAAGTAAACAAAATAACGGTGCAAAATTGTCAGTCTAACAGCAGTTGAGATGCAAAGACACAGAAAGCGCAACCTTTCATGTTCCAGAGTTGCTAAATTAAGTGAAGGGAGTTGAACACACAACCAGAGCACTTGAGGCTGCTCATTGCAAGAGAATGAGGATTTTCGGCAGTCATGGCCTTTTTGGCTGTTTTCAGCATTGAGAGTGTTATCTTTGTTCAGAACTTTTTTAAAACGTCTTTGCTCCAGACACTCTTTTTGTCATCACCTGTGGAGTATATGCGTCGTTCTCCGGTAGTATAGAGATTATTGACTGTTAGTACTACTATTAGTACTACATTGTAAGAAGGGTATTAGGCTTGGAATCTGAAGTCTAGAGTTTGCTCGAGAGAGTAGACAGGAGACTGAGGTTTGCTTGGCGCCACATACTATGCACATCAATGAGGAATATATAAAAAACCCAGAGAGATTATATACAGTGAACAGAAGTAGATTTCATAGCAATGACCATGAGCAAGAAAACAAGGCATCTTCAACGAACAATGAATATTGCAACAACAATTCCAGATGAGAGACGTCAGACTGAGTCCATGATCTGTAAACCCACATATAAGCACGTTACCCCAGCAGCCCGTCCAGAGGTTACGGGGAACCCACATCCAGGGGGATGCTGGTGATGGAGTTGGGGGAGTGTGAGTGAAGGCACAGTGAGTGGGGTGAGAGGGGTTTGCTGGTGGGCTACAGGAAGCCCCCGACCAGCCGGAGTCATGCAGGCTGCAGGCTGCAGGCCTGCTCCTTCAGCTCGCCATCATTTCAGAACCTGGCGTGAAGATCAGAACCACAGTCCATATAAAGATCTCAAATAAATCAATGCTGCTACATCGAATCAGATAATCAATAATCATTTCAGTATACACACTTCATCTTCAGCTCTGCCTGCACTGCATTCATTTCCAGAAGTCATGATGTGACAGGACAATCGCACCACTTCCTTTCATAACCATGAAGTACATTCATAATCATAGCTGGTTGACATGATCCGAAAACACGATCAGAACACTACAGCAGCATCAGACCCCGTCTCATTTGCATACTCCCGACAATCTGACCTTCACTGGCTATGATTGGAGGAGAGGATCGGGCCTAAATTCGGCCTGATTGTCCTGTAATGTGTACCGGCCTTAACTGAGACTCCAGGGTGTTGGAGCGTCTCTCTCTCTCTCTCTCTCTCTCTCTCTCTCTCTCTCTCACACAGACACAGCGGAGTAAGCTATCCATTGAGCGTGGGTGAGCTTCGCGGTGTGTCTTGGCCGCAGAAGTCTCTTTTGGAAAGCAGAGATGGGATGAGAAGACGACGAGTGCCGAAAATAGACAGACAGGTATCTGGATAGATATATAGATGTGTGAGTAAAGAGAGTGGGAGTGTGGACGGATATAGCGGCGCTTGCTGAGAAATGTATTTCTAGAGGCAGAGATGTGTGGGAAGATACTCAGAGTGCTTTTTATACCTGACCGCAGTGAGAGGGCGTCGAGCCGACTGCACATTGAGTGGATCCAGCAAAAATACACGATGTCATTTACTTTAACCCAATATAAAGGTAGACAATGAGAAGCTGATTTGTGTATTTATAAAAGAAGCATTTTATACCATTAATGTGTGTTACAGTGCCTCTCTTGTGAGTTGGACTTGGGCTCGCTGTCAGACTGATGAACTGCTCCACTCCCTGAATCCGAACACTGCACCACATCAACGTTCCCGACACCAACATGAGCCATGAGTCACCTCCACAACCGCTGCATTGCTGCTGTAGCACTGACCATCATTAAAAGCTCTGTTGCTGCATTATTGAGTTTGCTTCATCGTGATCTGGGAACTGTGTTTCGCTCTGAGGTAGCTACTCATTGAGTTCACTATCTCGCACTACACCGAAATATGATTATTTTATAGTTTTTGAAGTAGAGGCACCAACACCACCTCCAAATGGGAGTTCTGATGTTCCTGCAGACATTATCACATTTTAAAATATTGCTTTATTTCCCTCAGAAGACCAGGTGTCTTTAAAAAAAACACATTGAACTGTTTACCACTGCCTTACACTGAGAGCAGTACATCACTCTGGTTTTATTTCAAGTTATTTCCAGTCTAATTTTGACAGCATCAAAACAAATGGAGTCCTGGACTCTGGGTTATGTGCTGCTCCTGCTGTTATTCTGTTATTTGTTTGTGTGAGTAGCACTAGTAGAGGCTGCTTCGCCAGTGAAATGTTGTTGTTCTCCATCTCTTTAAGCTCCTTCCACTGATTGAGCTCGATGCCTCATATCAGCAGTTCTCATCCTTCTTTCATTTTGATCTGTATTTTCCATTTCTTTGTGAAGTTCTGGCTGCGGTGTCTGATGACACAGAGTTTTGTGGTTTGATGACTGACAGGATGAATTATAAGGCACAACTTGATTGACCCCTAGCACGTCTTTCGACTGGACTGAAATGCAGAGACGAGTTTCAGACCAAGGCTCGACGAGGCGTCCAACCCAGAGAGCAGCAGCTGCAGGTTCAGGACAGTATTCCAACATCTGCTCATAATGTAATTGATAAAATCAAATAGCAACTCCTGCAATATTCTAACGGCTTTTAGGATGTCTGGTGTTCTCATGCACCCAGAATAGTTTTGTTAAGATGCACAGTTCCTCTGTTGTTGCTCAACATTAAATAAATAAGTGAATAAATAGATAAGCAAATGAACCTTCAAGTGAAAACCTTTTTTTGGCCACAGTTGTGGCTGCCATCTCGGTACTGCCTTACTATGTTAGGGAATATTGGAGGGGTGAAAGCAGAATGGAAAATGTGAATATGTGTAAAGGGTGAATATGCCTGCTGCAATCTGTTTCTTTTTTTTTCTATTTATTCTACATGTCCACATTCACTTGTTTTTTTCCCCCTGTCATGTCTTGTGTCTGAGCAGTTCTGTATATTCATTTTGTGAAAATGTCAATAAAAATATATTTAAAAAAAGTCTGACCTCAGCCGCCTGCAGCTGGTCCAGAATGCAGCCGCTCGTTTCCTAACCGGAACAAAGAACCTGGAGAACAAAACGCCGGAGCTTTCCCCACTCCACTGGCTTCCGGTTAGGTTCAGGATAGATTTGAGGATTGGTTACGCCGCAGCCGGGGAGCTACTCTGTTCAACACAGACACACCCACAACATTTCTCAAAGTTCAAGTAAATAAATTAATTTACAATATTAAATAGACCAACGATTATCCGCTAAACTTAAAGTGAGAGTGAGCGCTGCTGAAAACAACCAACAATTCCACAATATCCTCAGTGGGTCAAGGCCTACCTAAATAAAGAAGGACAAGAACACAAAGTCTAGCCTCCCTGCCGAACTTACACAAGAGAAAACCGTTAAATGAAGGGCAGCAACTCACTCCAAGAATCCTGAGTTCTCAGCAGAACAAACACACAAAGCCACAAAACGTCAGCGCTCCACCCCAAATAATCAGCCTCCTCCCGATCAGCCAGTCCCGGCTCTGCTACGGCACACAACCACTGCTGGACTGGGAGGGAAACAGAAGACACAGTCCAGAAAAACCTACACAGACACAACCTGACGCACAAACACACACACACACCAAACAACCACAGGCATAACACGTTCTTACTTTCGTTTTGAAGTCGCTGAACAGACTGGCTCCAGATTATTGATCAGACCTTGTTAAAGTCCATCAGCCCTCCAGAGCCCTGAGGTCAACTGACCAGCTGACCCCTGACATTCCGCGATCCCTCCTAAAACCAGAGGAGATGGAGCCTTTGCTGAATAGCTTGCCCCTCTCAGTACGTTCTGCGAACAGCCTTGATACCTTTAAATCCCAGCTTAAAACCCACCTGATGACCCTGGACCTTAAAACCCACCTGAGCAGAGCCTCTTCTCTCTCTGATACCGCCTCTTGTTATTGTTGTTCTTTCACTGTTCTGTTTTGTACGGTGAAGCACTTTGACTGGCCACAGGCCCTTTTTTAAACGTGCTATAGAAATAAAGCTGACATTGACATTGATCTTCCGTTATAATTTATTAAAAAAAAAAACAAATGGTCAGTCACAGAGCATTCCATGAGTGACTTTTGTTATCCAGCACCTGAGGTAAATACCAGACCACTGGACTATCATCCACAAATGTGGAAAGAAAATAGTTTTCATTTCATTTCATTTTTATTTTCTTCATGCAGTCATGCTGAAATCTTCACTTTTTTGACAATTGATTCACTCATTTTTCAACGTTTATTGTGTTATATTGGATAGCTTTTGTATTTTCGTTACAATCAGCTGTGTGTGTGTGTGTGTGTGTGTGTGTGTGTGTGTGTGTGTGTGTGTGTGTGTGTGCGTGTGCGTGTGTGTGTCTGTGTGTCATCCAATTTACCGAACAAGTGTAGTTGGTTGTTGCTTCAGCACCATGGACAGCACTGTGTTTTCTGTGTGTGTGTGGTAATGCACCAGTTTGTCTGAGTGTGTGAACAATAATTCCCTAACAGCAGTGGGAATGGCTTTAGCAGCTGTGCTAAGAGAATTTGAAGTTATTGTTGATGTTAGTTTCTAACAGAGGTTTTTCTCATTCTCTCTATATAATGGCACAGAGAACTGAATAAAATCAGCAACAGAAGCAGTACAAGCCTGTGACCTTTGACCTTAAAAAAGTGTGGTGGAGCAACTTTAAGTGGGGTCGGATGTCATCTTGCTCTCCCTTTGGAAAACTTCCAGTTAGAATTTTAAGCAGAAGTGAATGAATGGAGCAAATTCAGTGTTGTGGAGACTTGTCAGATGTCCATGTACAAGTGTTTTGTGTCTGAAGATAGCTTTCCCCACAGAAGAAAGACTTCAAGGATTGCAAACATTTTCATGCCTTTTTCCCCAGTTGGACATTTAATACCCAGGGCTGTTTGCTGCCTTAATGTAATCTGGTGCAGCAGATTCAGATGCTAAAGCACATTTTAAATTTGCCGTGACATACATTTCCCTGAATCACTGCATTACCTTTGCATGCTTTGTGCGAACCCTGCACTTCCCCGTATGTACTTTATAATTTGACAAAACTCAGAGTGGCAATTGTATGCCAGAAACGGGTGCTTCAAAAGAACGCTGCACCAAGTGAAGTTGTGGGAAGCCGGCGGGGGTTATTTTGCAGATTACTGATCACACAGACCATTACATATCACAAAAGATGTACAACTCAGCAAATGAAAGCAGCGGCACTTTCTGCTTTGGGAAGGGAAGGGAGTGATGTGCCGTCACTCGCTGAGAACAGTAACTGTAAAGAGGATTATGTGGATGAACGACTGCTACGATTCTCTCGTCTATCAGGAGCTTCTCTCATGTTTGGCAAGTGTCATGGGAGGCACACTGAAAGAAGGTGTGGTGTGCTTTCTTTGGCAACTACAAGGGAGTAGATGAATATGGTTGAAACCATTTTCTGTCCTCAAAACTCTTTCAATTCACAAACTACATGTGGACAATGCAGTTTGCTATTGTTACAGATTTCTTGCATTTGGAGAACAAGCATGTTGCTCAGCAACAAAGGATGTCCGTCCTTCTGAATGGTTCCCCAAGTGTGCTTGAGGGTTGAGGGTGTTGAGTTCCCTTTCCACAGTCCGACAACTTTTGTTCTTGGGTCAGCGACGTTTGCATTTCTCTTCTGGTGTCCAGCGTCAGGCTGTGCTGGCGAAGCCCTCTCCTGACGATGTCTCGCTCCATCGTGTGATGCTGGGCTTCATGCTGTCTTGGTTACATCATTTGAGAAGTTGCTGATTGGAGATGGTATCAGGCCAAAATATCCTTCTAAGGTTTTTTGTATGGAAGGTGGAGATTTTGTTTAAGCCACACTGGGTCATTCTCCAGCATTACTGGTCATGCAGCGCACGGCTCTGGTACAATTGTAGCTTGACCTTGGTGCAGTTCCGGAATGACATTTTGCAACAGCATAGAAAATGGTTGACAGTGAGATAAGAAAAACAGTTCCTGGGTCAAAGCACAACATGGGAATGTTTGGACCCAAATGCACAAAGCACTGAAAAGACTTGGTTTGGAAAGTGGGAAAATCATAGATCATCACAGAGACAGAGGTCAAAAACGTGAAATCCAATCTTCAATCTTCTTCTTCATTGGAGAAGAAGATTGAAATGACACGCGGTGATGGTTACCTGAGTGCACACATTGACAACACAGCGGAGGGCAGTTAACACAAGGTTGCTTGTCTTGACTCAGGAGGGATTTTTAAGGACACTGGACTGTGCAGTTGCCTGGAGAGGCTGTCAGATGACAGAACAAACAAGAGATGTCAAACACATTTCAGTTCAGGGGCCACACACAACTCACCCTAACCGAGTCCTGGTTGAAAACTTTACAGGTCAGACCAACAAAATGTTTCAAACCTTTTACTTGTGACCATAAACACATCTGTCTGGTGTGGATATAAGTGTCATAGGAGAGCTTTGTTTGAATATAACATCAAAACAAAAGTGAATTTCGCACAATGGGAATACTTCATGTGGATTCAAAAAGAGTAAATGATTTTTGGTATCCTTGTGGTGAGACAGAGTCTTTGAAAAGAAAAATAAAATCTATTTGTATTTGAGTCAGCAAAGCAGCCACAACCATCAAGGTAAAACCTAAAACCGAAAAACTTTGAACTATAATTTTACTTTTTGTGAAGATTTTTTTCTGTTTTTTTCTTTGCTCTGCTTCGTCAAAACAGAAAACACAAATGCTGGTAAAACAATGAATCCTGAAACCAGTACCCTCATTTCTACAAATGTATGTTTTTTTTTCTACTCTTTCTTGAAAAAAAAAAAACAGAAGTCTGATGGAATATGCCAAGGTCAGTTCATTTTTCCATACGACAACAATGTCAAAGTTGTGCCCTTGTCCAGTCGAGTTAGATCACATTAAGCTGTGCCTTTTATACATTCAGTCGGCCATAAGATAAACAGGCTCTGAGCTTCATTGCTGCTGACGTCCTACATGAAGACATGACTCAACCAATGTGCTGTTAGTGAACGGTGAGCCTCAGTATTTCGGACAACAGAAAATATTAATGTAATCAGGGCGGGTTCAGATTCTTGTGTCAGTTTGATCTTACCATATATGTTAGTAAAAATCCTAAAGTCATCATGAAATGCAGTGGAGCTAATTCTTTTCGGCAAGGATTCATTTTTATGAAAAAGGAGCCCACAAGTTCCAATTTAGTTGAAGAGCCCAACAAAGAAGTGTATCGATTGTCAGACTGCAAAGCACCTTGACTTTCCTCCTCTGCTGTGGAAGTTGTCAAGGAGGATTTCTGCAATGTCAAACTGCTGCACATTTTAAGATAAAATCAAATTTGTGCAGAAAATCGTGATGGTCTAAGTTGGACCTGATGTGAATTAACAGACATCATTCTATCCCTGGCAGAAAGATGAGTGCAAATACATTTGGTTTTCAATACATTTGGATGCACACTGACTAAGAACATTACAGCGTGCGTTGCACCGCCTTGGATTGATGTAACAGAGAATTATCTCTGTGCAAAGCCATTAAGGTTGGAGATGATCCAATGTATCAAATGTTAAATGAAATGGGACAAACTATGTCGAAGCACCTTTCATTTTCACCCAGAAAATTCCTCTAACTCTTATCATGGGTGCCATTTAGATCATTTCTGCATGATCTCTGCACATTTAGGAACCTTTTCCTGACTGGTTTTTCAACCATGAACACATTTTTTGATCAGCAGCATTGAAGCAGTCTATTCAGCGTAGGCGATTCTTGCTTTAAAGGAAAAGTACGGTTTTAAACAGCTTTCACGTTGTTTATAGAATGAAGTAGAACAATATACTCACCCAGAAGGCTTTTCTGATCGCGCGGCCTCTGAACTGAAAGCTTTGTGTACGGCAGCCGTAAACAAAGCTTTCAGTTCAGAGGGTGCGCGCATGCGCAGTTCGGCTCATTGCTTCAGGGGCGACCGGAGGCTCCACAACAACTTTCTTCTTCCAGTTTAGTGCAAAATGGATGAATATCTATCGGATGAAGATGTGGACGTGGAAGAGTGGCGTGAGCGGACCATGATGAAACTAATGAGTTTTTGGACTATTAAAGCCGTTTTAGGAGCAGCGTTACCAATGCCCCGTCTGCTAGACATAGGTATACGGATGAGCGCCGCTCGATTTTGGATCTAAATTTCTCCCGAAGCACTGTTTGGATCAGAAAAGCCTTCTGGGTGAGTATATTGTTGTAATTCATTCTATAAACAATGTGAAAGCTATTTAAATGGTAAATGGACTACACTTGTATAGCGCTTTTTACCCTGCATGACAGAGCCCAAAGCGCTTCACACTGCAATATCACATTCACCCATTCTCTCCATACTGGGTGGTGGTAAGCTACTGCTGTAGCCACAGCTGCTCTGGGGCAGACTGACGGAAGCAAGGCTGCCAATCTGCACCATCGGCCCCTCCAACCACCATCAACCATTCACTCTCACACTAAGGCAAGGTGGGTGAAGTGTCTTGCCCAAGGACACAAACGACAGCTTTACGCCTGCGGGAGCGGGGATCGAACCGACAACCGGTTATAAGACAACCCGCTCTACCATCTGAGCTACTGTCGCCCCTCTGTACTTTTCCTTTAAATGGCTTTTTCAGATCCAACCGAATATACAAGCATTCGTACACATGTCCAGTATATCCTTCACAGTTTGATGCAATCAACTCTTTATAATGAGCATGTCTCAACTAGACGGTTCTACAATTCTACAATTTCATTTAGCAGACGCTTTTGTCCAAAGCAAGCAAGAATACAGACATAAGAAAGAAACCATTAGTAAATGCTTCAATTGCTTCAAGTGCGATTGGTCAAGGGAGTTGCCATCCAGTTGTAGAAGAGGAGCCACTACCCCCCCTATTTTTTTTTTTTTTTTGTGTCAACTTAGTCAGTGGTACATAAGTGCTGGGTTTTAGACCACCTGATCTATTCTTCCCCAAAGATGGGGTCGGATTAAAGGGAAACTCCGGTTTTTTGACACCTGGACCTTATTTCTAGGTGTGTCATGCTCATATACTCACTCAGACAAACATCGTGCAGCTCGGAGTCCTTCAGAAGTTATTTAGATCCAACAGATTTAGCCGCACTTAGCGGGGGCCACGGCAATGGAGCTTTAGCGCGGGATATAATCTCTGCAAAATCGCTCATTCCGGTGTTTCGGACGGTTCCCCCGACCCAGCGGCCTAGCCTCCAGGCCCGGCTCCGCAGGCAGGCGACCGGACACACGCACCGGCCGCCCCTGGCCGTCTGACCGTCTTCAGGTGGGTCAGCTGACTTCATGCAGCCTCCTGGCGAGTCAGACGCCCGGGCGCCTTGACAGCCAGGTTGACTCAAAGTGCCTCTCTGCTGGGGAGAGGAGCTGCAACGTTCCCATCTGAGCTAATTGTGGCTAAGTTAGCGAACACTGTCAGCTGACCCACCTGAAGACGGTAGACGAGCTGACTTTATGATAACACTGGCGATGGATGAAGAAATACAGCCGAAATGAGTGATTTTGCCGAGATTATGTCCCGCGCTAAAGCCCCATTGCCGTGGCCCCCGCTAAGTGTGGCTAAATCGGTTGGATCTAAATAACTTCTGGAGGACTCCGAGCTGCACGATGTTTGTCTGAGTGACTATATAAGCATGCACACACCTATAAATAAGGTCCAGGTGTCAAAAAACCAGAGTTGCCCTTTAAGTCCCTAGGTGTTCTCTGAACAATTGAGTCTTCAATTGTCTCTTGAAAGTAAAAAAAGGACTCAGCGGAACGCACAGGGTTAGGTAGTTCTATATTAATCTATCTATATCTATCTATCTATCTATATATCTATATATATATCTATATATCTATATCTATATCTATATATATATATATATAGATATATATATATATATATATATATATATGCAGGGTTGGGAGGGTTACTTTTAAATTGTAATCTGGTACAGTTACAAGTTACTTGTCAAAAAATGTAATCAGTAACTTACTCTAATTACTTCAATTAAAAAGTAACGTACCAGATTACTTTTAGTTACTTTTAGATTATTTCACCAGCAAACATAAAAAATAAAGACAAATACAATGTGTCATCCTCATAGTGTATTAACAACTCTACACAGTAAACACTAAATGCTCTGAGTGTTCTGAACTCTGCTGAACTCTGTGTTCAGCCCCAATTAATACCAACAATATGACATCCTCTAAACCTACTGACTTTCTTCCTTTCTGACTCAGGATCAGAACCATCCGTTCAGACTGTGTTCCTCTAGCTCTACAGTCCAGCAGCAGCACCAGGAGCCGCATTGACACTGTTAACACACATTTATATTATACTGTATATACTCAATCTGCTGTGTAGCTGTACTGCTGCAGTGAGGAGCAGGGTTTGTCTTCAGGTATGCCATACAAAGT
Source organism: Salarias fasciatus (assembly GCF_902148845.1). Classification (NCBI taxonomy): domain Eukaryota; kingdom Metazoa; phylum Chordata; class Actinopteri; order Blenniiformes; family Blenniidae; genus Salarias; species Salarias fasciatus. The sequence goes on along the minus strand of NC_043746.1, from coordinate 2,757,746 downwards.
ATTTTTTCAAGAGTTCAGAGTTGATTCACTCCTCAGTGACAGAAGGAAACATGCAATCTCCAATAAATCCTCCATCCAGGCTGAAGATATTATTGCCTCCATCAGATTCTTCTGAGTTCAGCCTGGTGAGGCTGAGGTTCTCAGCAGCAGGTTACTGACAGGTTAGCAGGCTAACAACACTTTAGCTTCACTGTGAGTTCAGGTGTGTTTCATACCTGTAGAAAGATGTGTCTTCAGATCCAGGGACTCAGATGAGTTCCTGGATGTTGAGAGCATTTTCACAGCTGGAGGCAGGATTTACATCGTACAGAGAAGTCCTGGTCCTCATCTGACTTAAATACAAAATGTCTACGTTTCCAGCCAAAGAATGAGTTTCTCTCCCTGGAGCAGCCATGACTCCAGCAGCAGGTGGTAAAGTCAATGGCAGCGCGGGTTGTTTCATTCACGGTTAAACATATCAGTAGAGCGGGAGGCTGCTTCAAGACAGCGGTCTTCTTCTTCTTCTTCTTCTTCTTCTTCTTCTTCTTCTTCTTTGGGACAATGGCGGGTGGCGACCAACAACTTAGGTGCATACCGCCACCTGCTGTATGTCTGGGTAGATGTACAAGACAGCGGTCGATGCGGCGTCCATCATTTATATATCTACGGTGTCTATTGTTTATAGATCTACGGTGTGGCGATTTGTGCCGTAAAGTGCTGTAAAGTGTCGTAAAGTGTCACAATGTCTGTATACAGCGCGGATGTGTGTTGTCTGATTTTCGAAAGTAATCCCGCTCAGTAATCCGTGTTTTTATCAGAAGTACCTGTAACGAGATTACATATTTTTTGCGTGTACTGTAACGGATTACAGTTACAATTTTTTTGTATCCTGATTACGTAACGCCGTTACATGTAATCCGTTACTCCCCAACCCTGTATATATATATATATATATATATATATATATATATATATATATATATATATATATATATATATATATATATATGTGTGTGTGTGTGTGTGTTTGTGTGTGTGTGTAGATATATATATGTGTATATATACGTTTATATATGTGTGTGTATGTGTATATATATATAGTCTAGTGGTTAGGTACACGGACTTTGGAACAGTAGGCCAGGGGTTCTGAATCCTGGTCAGGGCGTGTGGTAATTCAGTTGACACATGCATGTCCACAACTCAGCATGAGCGAAACCATAAATGAAAGACGTCGTCCGAGTCAACAACGTTCACGTCAGTTGTGGAACCAGGGCATACTGATGACAAATTGACTACTGGAACAAGGCACTCGTGGAACAGGTCGGAGAACAGAGCATTAATAGAATGCTACTACAGCAGTATAATCCCAGCGAAAGGGGATATATACAGAGAATGTGGGAACAATGGTTACTTCGAAACCCAACATCCAAGCTGACTAAGAAACAGCTACTAAGTCAGTGCTCAAATATCCGCAAGAGGAACTTAAGCAGAATCCCATTTCACCCCTCAGCCCTCCCCCTTGGCTCTTCCCCTCGTTTTGCGCGTTCACGTGGAGGGGTAGGAGTGTCCCAATTGTCATTATGACGTAGGGGTAGGGCCAAGAAGGAGGGCCACTCACCCCTCCAAAAGGAGATTCTCGAGAGGCACACCGCAAACGGAGGGGTATCGGCCGATGGCGAGGGGCGCCTGTTCTGTCAGTGTAGACCATGACTGGTGGGCGGGGTTAATTCACTTCCGTATTGGCGGGGGCACTCGTTTCCACACCCGCGCATTCCAAACACAACAGATAGACGATTATTTTCAATAAACTGGCTTCTTCAACACTGCCCGCCTGGAATGCACGGGTGGGAAACGAGCGCCACCGCCAATGCGGAAGTGAACTAATCCCACACGCCAGTGACGGTCCAGGCGACCAAAACAAGCGCCCCTCGCCACCGCCGCCACTGGATGACAGATTTCTCAGAAAGGCTTCCAAGATTGGCAAGATGGCAACGTACACAACAAAAGAAGTTCATAAATGTCAGTATTTTGTCAATTAATAAAGTTTTAAAATGTAAGAAAAACATTCTTCTTCGGCAAACAATTGTCGCATCTGCCTATGTCATCAGCAGCGGCGACTACTGATGACGTACGCAATTGTCGGAGGGGTGTCCCAATTCAGAGGGGTTTACTTTCTGCCCTACCCCTTAGCACTCCGTTTCATAGGGGTAGGGCTAAGGGGTAGGGTCAAGGGGGAGGGCTAGAAAGAGAAATGGGATTGGGCCTTACTGTCACAGTTGGAGATTGATGAGGTGAAACAGGAATGGGTACCATGACCCAGCACCTCACCCACGGTACAAGATGCTACATCAAGGGGGAGCCAGGATGACAGATCATGCAAGATTGGGTACCAAGCCCCAATAACAGAGCTGAACATGAGAGCAGCCGACCTGAGAGAGAAGATCATGACGTCCTGGGGGAACTCAACACCCTCCTGGCTGCCAAGGCTAAGTAATGATAAAGTACCACCGGAATCTCTTTTGGAAGATGTGAACACAGCACTGCTAACAATCCCTATCAGCACCATCACCGAGACCAATCAGCTGATATATGCAACAGCGACAGTCATCCTAGAGATGCTTGGCTACAAGATGAACAGCATGAGTAGCCGGAGTGACCAAGAACCTCCATGGAAAAGAAGGCTAGAGGCAAAAATCATGGCAACACAGAGAGAAGTCAGCTTCCTCGCAGAACTAAGCAGAGGGGTGGATCTCAAGAAAGAACTGCCAAAGAAATACAGAAAGCTGTCAATAACTGAGGCACTGGAGACTGCTAAGCAAAGAGTCACAGCCCTAGCGACCCGCCTAAAGAGATACACCAGAGAAGTGGAGACCAGGAGAATAAACAGGGTGTTCTCCAACAATCCAGCTCAGGTCTACTCTCAGTGGCAGGGTAGTAAGACCACAGCAGATCCACCCAGGGCTGAGACTGAGCAATACTGAAAGAGTATCTGGGAAAAAGAGGTGTCAGACAACACCAATGCCCAATGGCTGGCAGGCTTGCAGGCAGAGCACAGCAACCTCCCAGAACAAGAGCCAGTAGTAATTACAACAGCAGATGTACAGGCAAGAGTGGCCAAAAAGGAAGAGCTGGACAGCTCCAGGGCCCGACAAGATTCACACCTGCTGGCTTAAGAAGCTAACTGCAGTCCATGAATGCCTTGCAGCACAAATGAACCAGCTGCTAATATCAGGGACAAACCCAGAGTGGCTAACCCAAGGTCGGACAGTCTTCGTCATGAAGGACACCCAGAAGGGAACAATACCATCAAACTATATATGTATATATATATATATATATATATATATATATATATATATATATATAAATATATATATATATATATATATATATATATATATATATATATATATATATATATATATATATATGTGTATGTATGTATATATATATATATATATTTATGTATATGTGTATATATGTATATGTGTATATATATGTATATGTATATATATATATATATATATATATCAAAAGTCAAAGTCTCCCTTGCAAGTGCGTTGGTCGGCACCTATCTCTGTTTCGTAACCCCAGGCCACACAGCTACTGTGAGTAGTGGAAGCTACAGTGGTGGGGTTAGACCTCCGGTAGCTCTGTGTGTTCGACCCCCCATTCTATATATGCCGAGCAGCTGGCTAGAAGGCAGTAGGTACCATTTTTAAGGTCGTTGGTATGACCCGGCCGGGATGTGAACCCACGACCTCCCAGTTGTGAAGCGGATGCTCTCTCTCTCTCTCTCTCTCTCTCTCTCTCTCTCTCTCTCTCTCTCTCTCTCTCTCTATATATATATATATATATATATATATATATATATAACACACAGTGTTGACAACTAATGTCCCACTTGTCACGCCCTGTGCCCCTCCGGCCATGTGGGGGCGCTCTGGGCTGGTTTTGGTTCTGTTTTCCCATTTTTTCATGCCCTGTCTCACCTGCTTGTCTGTTCCTCATGTTCTCCTGCCTGGTCTCTGCCTCGTTAGTGCCCTAATGTGCCTCACCTGTGTCTACCCTATTTAAGCCTGCTTCCCTCACTTGTCTTTGTCGGTGCGTTGTGGGTTGTCCGTGTGCTCTGTGTCCCTGCCTGCGCCTCGGCTCAGCTTGCCCTGTGTTCCTGCAATAAACGAGTTCAACTCTGCCTGGCTGCCTGCACGTGGGTCCTTCCATCCTGCACCCGTGACTCCACTACAGTAACATTAATGTATTAAAAAGATTATAGGAGTTGTAATATGACGTAACAGCTAAGGTTTTCTTCTAAGCCCTCTGATACCTAAGGCATTTTTAAGCATTTTTCCTCAAAATTACATATTCCAATTAAAATGACTATATCTCTGCAACCACAAGGTCTATTTGAAAAAGTTTGGTGTCAATATAAAGGCAACACCTGTGAGCTGTATGGAGAAGTGTAAAAGTCAGTGTATGTGTTGCTGGATAAGAAGAACATGGCACAGCAACATTTCAAGCCTCACCCAAATAAATCCCCACTGTCAGCATTAGCAACTCACTGAAATGATGCTAAAGAAGCTCTCTCTCTTTCAAACCAAAGTACAACATGTTGACATTGCTTCTGCAAAGACCTCCTCTGCTAAAGTGAGGCAGTACAGAATTGAAAACAAGTCAAATCAGTATAATTATATAAATAACACCCCAAAACCTAGCCAAGCCAATATAAATATATAAATAACAAAAAAAACAAGTCTTTTTTTTTTTTTTTTGGCAGAGAGGCAAAGGGGAATGTTGCACTTCCTACAGTAGGCAACTGTCTTCACTCCTCACACCTTTTACAGGACTCTCTTAGTCCATCTCCAAGAAATGCAGGCATGCAAGTGGTTTTTGGTGGGGGGACAGCGGCTGCTGCTGCAGAGCCTTCAGCAAAGTCAACCTTCTCTTTGTTTAGTTGCTCCCTGAATCTTTTATGGTTGAGGGTTTTTTTTTGTGGGGTCTTGCTTGAGTAATTCCTCGTGTATGAGATAACTGTTCACAAGTGCAATATCTAAAAATTGTTAAAAAAAAAGTTATGTACCACTTTGTTGTTTTGTTGTTGACACTATAAAATGTCACCAATGCATCAGATAAATCCACACCCCCCATGTACTTGTTGTAATCACCATTGCATCTGGCATGGTTATTGATTTTGTTTTCCATTCACCAGCTTCCTTCATTTTCCTTTTTACTGTCTGTCCACTGTAAGCTTGATGAACTGTTGAACACATTGTGACTTCCCGGGTGTCCATCCATTTCACAAAGAGGAGCTTTCCATTTCTCAGTCATCTAATTTTCCCCCTTCTCAGCCTTTTTGGGGAGGTCGTTTATTTCGGTTTGTGGAAAACCAACCCTGTTTTTCCGTATGGTCCCACAGTAGCCAATGTTCTTTTGGAACAATTTAGAAAAGAAAGTTGGGCTTGTGTAAAAATTGTCCGTATATAAGGCACAGCCACTGCCAAGCACAGAGAAAGGGAGAAGGTCCATCACAGCTGAATAACTAAGCCCATGTCCCGTCGTAGACTGTCCTTTCCCAGGATAAATGAAGAAGTTCCAAGTGTAGCCGATGGAGGAATCTGCTAAAACAAAAAGTTTGTAGCCCCATTTTGTGGGCTTGTCTTTCATATACTGTTCCATGGATATCCGAGCTTTGGAGGCAAGCATCCTTTCATCTATTGATACATTTCTGTATGGTTGGAAGTGAGACATGCATGCATCAACCAGTTCAGTACATAGAGGCTTCACCTTGAACAGTCAGTCAGAACCTTCAGTCTTTTCTTCTTCCTCAGCTGGGTTGCTGAGATGAAGCAACCACATATTTGCTTCAAAGCAGTCCCGTGTCATTTTATTTTTAGGGAATTGGAAGCTGTATGGCCATATTGTGCACCCGTAATCTGCTCTGTGATGAAATTCACAAGGCCTGTAAAAACAATGATGGCTAAAAAGATGTAAAAACTCCTTTGATGTCAGAATTTGCCACCGAAACTTGTGCCCCACTTGTGTTTTGTTTTTTTCTCTCTGCATTTGCATTTGTGTTGTCTGCTATTTTCATTATGGCAGATTCAGAAAAAAATAGCTGGAAAAGACTTAGAGGAGACCACGTCATTGTTTTATCAACTGTCGGACCAGGGGTTCTTGCTGGACAAAATCTAGGAAGTTCTGGCTGATTGTCCACTTCTTCCTCGCTGTGCCATTTGCCCTCATCTTCACTTTCTGTCCGAGCCACTTTTTGAAGCCTTCCTCGGGGACCTGATGTTTCTGTGGATGGCTGTCGTTTCTTTGTCTGAGAGGTTGGAGGAGGTGCTGATGGGCCTGGCTGAGGTGATGAAGATCTTGGTCTTGGAGCCACTGCCCTTTTTGAAGGCCCTGGCAGAGGCTCTCCAAAATCATCTTCACTGTAAATGAAAATGTTGAGAAACAAAATCATTTAGAGCTCTGGTACTGACATTGCTATTACATGTAAAAATATAACACACATGGAGATGCACACACAAAACGCTATCATTATCACTGACAAATAAGTATGAATATTATTTTTCCTCACAAAGTTACTAGCTTCAGTTAGATTGCTGAATCAGACAAAATGTTGAGAAAAAAATAATTTAGTGGTTTGGTACTGAAATTGTTATCACATGTAAAAAATATAGCACACACGTGAAGATGCACAAACATGCACACACACACACACACACACACACACACACACACACACACACACACACACACACACAAACCAGCCCATGTACACAGTGCACGCCCACACACACGCATTACAAGCACATCCAAAACGGGATCATTATTACTGATAAATGAGTATGCATATCATTTTCCTCACAAGTTCACAAGCTTTAGTTAGATTGATAAATCAGAAGCAAATAAATTATATTTTCAAACTTTACACACCTATTTGAAGCTGATGGAGGGCGATAATCCGAATCATCCTCATTGTTTTCAGGGCGCATGAGATCTTCGTCATCAGAGGACGAATCCTCCACACAAAGAGTGGTCTCTGCGTCTTCCAGAATTAATTTCAAAACCTCTTCGGCCGTGTCGCGCTTCTTTGCCACCTTTTAAGACATTTTCTTTATATTTTATAGGGATGAGCGAGTACACTACTATCTGTATCTGTATCTGTTTACCCATCCAAATTATCTATATCTGTATCTGTACTTGGAGGGGGCGTGGTCTTAACCGGAAGTGGGCGTGGTTTCACGGGAAACGGGCTGGGGCAGAAATTGGTGCACTATTTTAAGTCTGAAATTGATATGGATTGCTCAGAAGTTGCTATATTGATTCTTCATTTGAAAACTATTTACAGAACAGTCTCAATGATACAGATTTTTTTTATTTTAGTCAGAACATGAATATTTTTAAAGTTATATAAATGATTATTTATTCACACAAAAGCCGCAGAAATAAAATTTGAATATTTTTGGTCACAATAGTAAAGGAACTATTTACAGAAAAAGTATTTTTTATTGAGTCAGAACATGAATATTTTAATTGTATGAATGCCTCCCCCCATGACTCCCACCGGAATCTCCCAGCGTCCAGGGAAACCTCTCATACCCCCTGCTGAGCGTCCTGGTCATGTCCGCGGCTGCAGTGCCAGGACATGACCGGGACGTGGACCTCAGTCCAGTTATCATCTCTCTCCCACAGATCACAGCCTCCCAGTGGAGCACAAGCCCAAATTATTATGAAAAAGACGAGAAAAAAGGAAAAAAAAAAAAAAAAAAAAAAAACGCGAGGGAAAACGAAACTTAAAAACCCCTGAAAAAAAAAAAAATCCTGAGCATGCACAATCGCCCGACGTTTCGACATTATAAGGTTTTCCTCAGGCACAATGCAGCTACAAAGAAATAAAATATCACATTTTTAATTTATCAGCTCCGATTGGCTTCTCTCACCAGGATCCTGTCGTCTCGGTGGAGCAGGAGCAGAATGAAGGACCAATGAGGATCTCCCATCAGCATGAGTACGAATAATGACGGACAATGCTCGGGCTGTGCTCGGATTCGGAAAAAATGCATTATCCGTAACGAGTACTCGTTTAAAACGAGTATTCGGCTCATCCCTAATATTTTATGATGATCTAAATCTCTGAACAGGACAAAACAGTCTCTTCTCCGACCTCTAGCGGTGCGTCCTCGTGCGCTCTGCTCAAATCCACATTCCCTTCCTGAGTCTCAGTATGGATGCCTATATCTCAAAGATGGGTTGGTTGATTTCGACAATTGACACATCCCTGGATAGCTTGAAACCAACAGAATGCAGTCGTGCCCATGTGAGAAAGATTGACAGCACTTATGGCCAATCAGAACCAGCCACACACGAGCTTTCAGAACAGATGGGCTTCGTCATTGGAAGACTGTCAAGGCTTTGTTTGGCTCCTCAAATAGTCTGTCAGTATCAAGGCCACCTGATTTTGTTAGCGTGGAAGACATGTTCTCACAAAACATTTCCAAAGAGAAACTACAAAGGTAAGATCATTTTTTTATGAATGGTTTCTGGCTGAGCGGGTTTTGTTATGGCTGTGTATACGCTCCTGTCTCTCGAATGCTTCGGTTTGGAATGTTGTGCTGTTGGAATCGGCAGAGTCTGGGCTTTCGTTTGATATGTGATTTCTGCTGGTTGGGAGCTGTGTTGTTGTTGTACAAAAGTTGTGGTTGTGGACTGTATCTACGTTTCACGTTTTATTTCATTTAGCTATAACTTTAGATGTGTTTTGTACATTTTAAAACGGTTTGTGTTGGCTTGTAGCCTAGCTTCTTAGGTTTAATTTGATATGCAGCATAGAATCTCTGTCATTCATACATCTTTTATGACTGCTGTTGATGGGTAACAGTCGAGGAGAGGGGATGAGGAGAGGCTGCGATGCATAAAATTTGACTTTCTGTCATTTATTTTCATTATTAAGAATTCCAGGTTTTCTTCCTGGGAATTTGTAATCAGATACATATCCCTGTGTGATAATGTGACAAATAAGCATGTTTAGTGATTATTTAAAGGAAATTATTGTTACAGAAATGGAAAATCAGGCTTGAATGAATGGGTGATTTTGGATCCATGTGTAAAGTTGATGTAACAGCTCAATTTTTGTTGATAACATAAGAACTGATAAATTATGACATGTATTAATCAAACATAAGATTTTAAAGGAATATGAGAATACGTGAATTAAAGGCATACTGCAGAGAAACACTCTTCCAAAATTGAGTTCCAGTGATAATGAGTATGACTCTTTTGTTATTACATATTTTGTACAAGAGAAGGAGTGGGAATATCTTCAATGTGCATCTGAAGGCTAATAATATTAATACTAATGACAAGAAATATCAGGGAGTGGTAAATTCCACAAATAATGAAATCCAGATCAACCTGACTGATGAAACGTTTTCAGTGTATTCACACAGTCATTGTTGTTTCTTGAAATGTTGGTTTGAGATTTGCCCTCAGGACTTTACAGACACCAGAACTGTATGAAAACACATATGTTGTGACTTAAATATGTCTCAGCCACAGGTCCACAGGGGACAGTGAAGGCCAGAGGAGCAGGAGACACACTGGATACCAGTAGATGCATGGTTGATGTTACTGGTGGAGGCCTGGCTCTCAAATGTAAGTCAGAGGAACTGTGAGGGAGGAAGTAGTTAGAGGATATAAACAAGCTCCTCGGAGACTGGCTGCTGCTTCTCAATGTCGCCAGGATGCTGAGAAGCCCTTTTATGTGGACTAAATTCCTTTGTTGCCCACCACTCTGTTAGCCAGCGCACTGTTTCAGAGAGCCGACCAGAAGACTTTAAGATGGAGGCTGAAATAAGTCTCAAGGTGTTGCAGCACTGCGGATTGTCTCCAGGTCAATGAACGCTGTCCTCAGAATCTCACACACTGTAAAGGGGAGCACAGGCACAGGCAGGGTCTCTTTCTTGTTTTTAAGTCTTGTATTTTGTGTTTTCCCGTCCTTCCCTCCTGTTTTAAATACTGTCCTGCTTTTTGCTTGACGCTGTATCTTTCCTGTTTACGCCATGGCCTCAACACGTTTCATGTTTCAGCAGATGTCCATGTCAGTGATGTGTTGGATGTCTCTACGATGTGTCTCATTGTTCCCCCCTACTCGTTTCCAACTCTGACAGAGCCTTGGCTGTGGACGGTCATGACTCATCGTGTCCCCACTCCATGTGATGTCCTTAGTTTTGTCTTTTGAAGTTAGCGTGTCTCATGCATCATGCCTTGCCTCGCTCTTGCCTTGCTTATTGCATTTTTGTGATGTTTTGTAGTGAAAACTCACAGCGTTTTAGGGTGTCTGTTAGCACAACAGTGGTGTTTGTAGCCACTGAAAGCAAAAAAAAAAAAAAAAAGGCTCCAGAGTGGAACTTAAAAAAAAATGCTCTGACTCTGTTGCCGTGGAAACGGGGAAAAACAACTTTTTTGAAACACTGCTGCTGCGGGGATAGTTAAGAGTTCTGCAAATGCACCGAGATGGACAACAAGAACCATGGTTTCCTCCATGACTCCCAGTCCAGTTTGTCCTGGCCCTGGTCCAGATTCTCCTGGTCCTGGTTCCAGTCCAGATTCTCCTGGACTTGGTAGTTTTAGAATCGACAGTCGGCGTAATAACAATTTGGTTTCATGGCCTATTGGTTGAAGCTCTCTTGGATTATTTGTACATTAATTTTCAGTGCTTTGTTTGTCTGTCCTGCGTGTCTTTGTTTGGGATCTCAACCTGTGTTTCCTGACATGCTGTTGGAGATGTGGTGTCAACACACTCCATGCAGACCTTGTCTTTAATTTTAAGCTGGATTTATATGGGAACCTGTTTCAAATCACACTTTTCGGTCTGTTTAGTTCTTTCAATGTCATACATAACTGAAAGATCTGACAAAAAGTTGAACATGGCAATTTTAATTTTACTTACAGGTTTCGGGGTTGTGACTGTGAGACTGTTCTCATTCAGATGACTCACATTTCATCTTTTAATAAACAGTTTACACCAATAACACGTTTATATATCAAAAACAAAAACCTGCAATCCAATAGTGAAAATTAGCATGAGAATGAGGCTTCTATTATATTCTAGAAAATAATGCAGCATGTAATAAATAAAGCATCAGCTCTAAATGGAAGGAACTTGAGTGGTAATCAGTATATCTTGTCTTATCTATGTCTTTGGAAATGTGTTGTGTGACTCGTCTCTCCATTCTGCTGCGTCGACGTCCGCTGTCCCAGGCCCTGTTTACAAAAACCTTTCAAGTTAAAACACATCTTTACTGCATGTTAATCTCAGAACAGTTTAGCAGCTCGACAGTGATGAGTCTCAGGAACAACGAGATGATTCTCAGACCTTGAGCTGTTACCCAAACATACCATTGAACACTGTGTCAATTTAAGGTCAGCAAAGAGCAAATTTACTGGCAAACTTCTTTAGTATTCCACACCTTTTCTTACACCTGATCTCAATATCAACTAAAACCACCCCATGGACGTTACACAGTCAGTGTGTGTTTTATTCCATTTGACTGTCCGACTTGCTTGTTGATCAAATACAAAGATATTTGAGGCTTGTCAGACTGATGCAAACCGAATAGTGTGGCCACGGGCGTTTACTGAAAGCCGACCACGCTTCCCTCTGCTGTCGTATATTCAGTTATTTTCGAGGGAACACAGACTGTCAGGAGAGTCAGCTGCCTTCCAGGGAAAATGTGAGACGGTGTTGGACATTTATCTGGGATTTTATGAAGCTGCTGACACTCTCTTTCCTTTTTACATCTGGATGCTGAGGTGTGCTCATATTTTATGTTTCTAAACTCAAACCATGAACATCTTGGCCAAAACACACACACAGACACACACACACCCCGCCGGTGGATGTCCTAATCTGACTGCTGCATTCTTTGATATTTCACTTTGAATCTGTGGCACCGGCTGTCGGTTTGGGTTTCTAAACATCTTTGACTCTGAATCATTACTGCTGTCAGGCTTCCTTTGTGTGTGTGTCTATCTTTGATGCTGAGCTCTCGTTGTTGTGCTTCCGTTCTGAAAGACGGGCTGCCCAGTGAGCAGAGTGGGTGTTACTGTGTGGTCTTCATCCTTAGCCATGTCTCATAATGAGGCCTTTATTTGGAAAAAAAAAGGCAGTGCTTTGTTTTTGTTCCATAGTTAGACCGTTTGAATACATCTGCTGAAAAGCTCTTTAGTTCAAACTGCATGTTACTGGAAATGACTCTGTCAGGCTGTCTGTCAGACTAACGGAGGGGACTTGGTGGTGGAGCATGCTTGCTGTGCATTTTCCACTTGTTAATGAAACAAAATAGAACAGCAGATTGAGGCCTAATTATCAAGGTGTTCTCCTCAATATGTTGCAGTTACTGCTGTTGGAAATAAAACCACATTTTCAACCACATATTTCAAAGAATGTGCACCAGTCAGGCCCAGTATTTGACCTGGGTGAGATTTCTGAAGGACCTGAACCCTGACTGGAGAGGACTCAGAGGTGGTCAGCCCACCTGACCATTTCACCGAGGTCTCAACTCCCACAATCCTCAATGACAACCTTCAAAGCTCAAGTTTGGTAACAGTTACTGAGAGAGAGCAGTCAGTCCTCTGGATCCTCATCATAGAGCACAACTCCTGCCTGTTTGATGGATGAATGACTGGGTGTTGTGGTGGTTCTCCGCGGAGCTCCAGAGGACTGCTGAATGGCCCAACCGCCGCCGCCGCCGCCGCCGCCGCCGCCGTCAGGGAGACGATCTACAGAGAAGACAGAATCACCCCAACTCCATCAGGGCGCCCGATCCTCCACCAACATGACAAGGAAGACTCTCTCTGAGCAAACACTTTGTTATTATGGTGACTGTCCACTGCAAAACTACCAAGGCCAGGACAATATGGACTGGGACCAGGGGTATCTGGACTGGGACCTGGACCAGGAGACTCTGGACTGGGAGTCATGACACTCTGGAGGAAAACATTGTTCTGAGCGTGGTTCCAGGGCGTTTTTAATTGGGAATTGGTTTATTCTGAATTAAGTAATTCAGAAACTCATCCATGAGTTTAGTGTTTTCATGGGAAAAACGAGGGATTAAATCCTCTCCGACACCAGGGTCTGTGACGCGCTCTGATTGGACAGGGGCAACTTGATTGAAATATAAGTCCGCTTCCAGAGGAGAAAAATCCGGCCAGTCTTTTCTGATTCAAACTCAGTTCCCAACAAAGTTTTCAGGTGTTCACATGGTCATTTTAGAACAGAATTAGGCTTCAATTGGATTTGTACAGGAAGAAAAAGTCCCATGTAAACACAGGGATTGTCCATCTGCTGTGGTTGGAATCAGTGTTTCAGAGAAGTTGCATTTCCCCCGTTTACACAGAGATGCAGTCATGTAGAAGCAACAGAAAAACAATTGAAGCTGTTGTCATGTCAGTATGGCTGAATATTTTCAGTCGAGGAAAACCAGACTGAAACCAGACTTTGACTCTGGCTGAGGAAATGAAAGAAATTGCCTCTTTAAATGATTTATAAGGCTGTGGTCAGTCTGATCACGGTCAGCCTTAAGGGATGAGCATATTCTATCTTCATTATTAGAAAAGAAAAAAAAAAACCCTTTCCAAAAGTTCTTGTCACTGCTGAACACTTCCATGGGACAGATTTTCCTCAACATCTCAACCTTGACTGAAGCGTTTCCTTCATGCGGCTCTGGTATTCAGACCCTTTCAGCTCTCGGGAGACTCTCCAGAGTCTGATCCGATCATGCTTGGTAGATTTGATCTCAGCCTCTCCAGCACCCATTTCCGTCCACATGGACTCACATAAAGCTTGATATCAGGCCAAGTCAAACCCAGGAAACTCTGTGGACTGAGTTTTATTATTATTATCATTATTATTATTATTAAGTTTGCATTATATAAAATATTGCCCCTTCATTATAATTGCAATTGTCAGAGTTTGTCAACGTAATAGTTCATAATTGCCCGTTCAGGAGCATTATCCGAAGTAGCGTCACTGACCGCCACTTCTATCAAGGGAAGTAAATCCTCTGAAAAATCAAGGTGGGCTCCCATATTCACAAGCTTTCTGCATGCATTGAACGGCATCATCAAACACCCCGTCTATTTCGTTTATTGTTTAAAACTATTCAGCTTGGCCATTTTAAGTAAATGCATAGAGTGATGGATTTTGAAGTGATGAGAGAAAGAACATGTAAACTGAGCGTGTGGAGTCGTCCTCCTTTAAGAGACCTCCAGTCGTCTTCTGTCGTCGATCAGTCTAAATGTGTTTGCGGGGGCTATTGATGGGTTCTGCCTTTGCCCCCCTTGACTCACGCTGCACTTCATCTTGTTCTCCGGCGCGCAGCTGAAAAACCACATAGTGAAGCAGTCGGACAGGAAGCTCTCTGGAATGGATCAATAGAAACTAATCAGCGGCGTCTGAGAGCTCGTTACAGCCTGCTGAAGACATCCACATCTCTGCTGGGCTTCTTCAGCAGGGGGACGGTGTCTGCCGGCCAGGTGTCTCGAGTTAAGATGTAGACACTGAGGACAGAGTCTGCTCTCCCTCCAGACAGGGAGGTTCTTATTCTACCTTTTTCCTCTTTTCCTTCAACATCATGATTATTTACACAAAAACCATCAAATATAGAAACAGAACTATCAGTGTTTCTATAAATGTCACGATGCTAAATTAAACTGCTGCAGCAGCATCTGGCGGTATCTGAGGCAGCCTTTACTCGACATTTTGTTTCTCATGTGAATGCTGACTGCTCTGAAACGATGTTAAAAACAACCATGGCAAACACACAGACATTCATGACACTCTGGAGGAAAGTATTGTTGTTACTGTTCACCTATACAGCATGAGCAGAAGAGCGATTTACTTCAGCAGCATTTGAGAAAAGTTGTTGTCTTCCTTTCAACATAGTTTTTTTAAATGTTGTGTTTTCAGCGGCTCTTACCGCTGTTGTTGTTTGAAAGGACACAGAAAACACAAGTTAAGTTTTCTGTTTTCACTTCAAAACGTATAAATGGGGCCTGATCGTAATGATATTCATGCTGTCAGTGGCGTGTTACATGAAATGGGTCAATTTGACATTGAAACAAAATGGAGCCATTGAGGCATTTTATGATGCATTTCCTACAAGTTCAGTGGGTTAAAAATAAATAGTAATAATGATAATGAATGGACTGAATAACTATTACTCAAAAATAAAAGTTTTTTGGTTTTAAAAGAAAGACAAATGTGTAGAACACCAGAGAAACAATGGAATGCCGAGGATCCAGAACAGACTGGCAGCAAGAAGACGCGAGAAAATCGGTGGAGAACAAAGGAGGACAGAGTCAGACACAGCTTGAGCCAGACGCATGGACCTCAGGCCGTGGCTGTGCAGTCCCTGTACCATAACTAATTTTAACACACACACACACACACACACACACACACACACACACACACACACACACAGCCACGTGTGAAAAGTCCCACAGAGAAAAGAGCCGCACCTCAGGCGAGCTGTCCACACTCGTCCCAGAAGAGAACGGCTTTGATGCAAAGCCTGAACGTCTGCTTTTATCTGCCTCCATGAGGTCTGCAGAAAGTCGGGACGAGAGAGCCGACATGCTTCTGTGGACACAAAGATCGTGGTTTATGAGGCTCATGCGAGTTTGCCACATTGTTAGAAACTGCAAACTTTTGACTTTACAGTATGTTCTGCCGCTGCCACGACAGACATCGAATACAAACTGTAGGTCAGCATTTTCATCATGTTTCCTATTTTGATGCATTTGACATAGATAAACACAATTTCTTCATCATCGTCACATAAGAACATGGATGGAGAGATAGCAACAATTCAGAAGGACATTCATTGAAGTGGAGCATTTCAGACTTGGTCAAGTTGCCTTTTTTCCTTCTTTATCATGTGACGTCAGTCATGTGACGCTCACTCATGCTGATGTCTTTTCTAAACTCCTTGCTGAAAACTTCCAGTCAATAACCAACTTTAAACTCTGTGATCGCCCAGATTATTTGGAGGCTCTATTTCAAAGCCTTAAATGTTTCAGGTCTGCTTGACAGTGACGTTCAGTATTGAAGAGAATGGATATTTGGTATTTAATAGGAATGGGCAAGTACCAATACCAGGTATCGGTATCGGGCCGAAACTGGCCTTATTTCAAAGTATCGAGTACTTTTGAAGGCTACTGATACCAGTCGCCGATACTCAAGGCAAGAAAATCTCAGACGTAGTAAGCCCTCCTCACCAGAAGTTGGCGCCACACTGCCGCGGGTTGACTTCTCCATGTGCGTCACATCCTGTGCAGAGACAATGGCTGTGTTCGAAACCACATACTTACCTACTACTCATACTAACTTATTGAGTATGCAGAGTGTTTACACTGGCAGTATGTGATTTTGAGTATGCGAGAATTTCCCGGATGCATACTGCATTCGCCAGAAATGTTGAGTAGACATCGTGAGTTCACTACTCATACTGAAATTACCCAAGATGCAACGCGACGGACAGCGGTTGCGCCAGACAGAGCTTGCGCCGCCGGGCGGCCGGCGGGTGTGGTGGGGCGGCTGGCCCCGCGATCTGGGTCCGGCCCCAGAGGGTGTGAGAAACTCTGCGCTCGCCGGCGGGCCCGCCGCTGGGGTGCCGCGCCGCACCGGGGGGCCCGGGGGTCCGCCGCCGGACCTCCGGACCTGACTCGGTGTGACGCCCGGGGCGGGCCCGCTCCGTAGGACCGCTGGGTGAGACGGCGCGTCTCGGTCCCGCTGCCGAGCGGGTCGGCGGGGAGCCGGTCGGAGTGGCGGGGGCGGCCGATGGTGTGATCCGCGGTCGCCCACCGCCAAAGCCCGACCGGGCCTGGAGGCTGGGCCGCCGGGTCGGGGGACCCGACTACCAGGGCCACGGCGCTGAGCGCCGTGCCGGGCGGGGGGCCCCCTTGGGGGGTCCGGGGTTCGTGTGTGCTCTGCTTCTCTGCCTGCTTCTCTGCTTCTCTGACTCCTCCTGCTGGAGCCGCTCACCGCGGCTGGCTCACATTTCGACGAATTCGTCCGAACAAAATCATAAACGACTGGTATTCGGACAAATAAACAACACAGTCGGCCTCTAAACGACCACTTTGTCGCCTAATTTTAAAAAAAATCTTGATGAAGTTCTACATTTGAAGAATTTAGAGCTAAAGTGAAATCAGCTTTAGCAGGTCAATTTCTGCTCAGGGAGGAATGCTATGCATTGTGGGTTATTATGTAGTATGCTGTAGTGTAAGCGCTTTGCATACTGTCTGATGGACTGAGTAAGCAGGATGCAGGATGGATAGTACGAGTATGGAAGGATGTAGGAGGCAGTATGCGGTTTCGAACACAGCCACTATGAATGAATCCACGAGAATGGCTGCTCACCTCACCAAAACTTTGCTGGCTTTGAAATTCTTTTATAATATAAGCGAAAACGAGTCAAGCTTTGCAGAATGCAGACTCTGCAGCATAGGCAGTAGCAACAGGAGGTCCGCGGTCGTGTTCATTTAACACCAGTAATTTGTGGAAACGCCTCAAAGCGAAGCATGTGGACGAGCGGTTGTTATGGTTTGTTTGCTGTGGCGCTCTGGCACATGTATCCACCGGCGCCACTGGCACGTACGCACAACGCCGTCACAACATGGGCTGGGTGCGTGGACCCCAGATGCACACATCTCTCTCTCTCTCTCTCTCTCTCTCTCTCAAACACACATGTGGGCGTGCACCTCATCGCCACGTGAGGTTAATAAAACGAAGCCTCGAGAATAAAAACGTACCTCCATCTTTTTTTTTTCTTGGGGTACTCAAGTTATTAACGTTAATTAAAAAACCTTAAAACTCAGAGAAAGTTGTTTTATTTTGCACTTTAGTTCTTTTAAAAAAAATGTTTAAATGAGTTCATTTAAAAAAGTGTATAACTCAGAGTTTTGTTTACAGCTTGTATTCACTTCATTTAAAAAAAAAAACCTTAAAACTCAGAGAAATTGTTTTATCTTGCACTTAATTTCATTGAAAAAAGTGTAAAACTCAAAGATTTGTTTGATTTATTTTTCACTTTTGTTATTTTTCTTAAAGGTGCTGTAGGCAGGATTTTGCTAGTCAGTGCTAATTTTTCTGTGTTTTCTTTGGATTAAATGTTAGAGTATCCATTGATAATCCTTTAGGAGTGTAGCATAACTGCTCTACCGCGAGGGCGCAGCGTTTCCATCTGTCTCTGTTCTGAGCTGAAAAGGAATCTCCACCGCTCCAGGTATCTTTGACCAATCAGAAGAGCCCCTGAGGCTCTATCCTGATTGGTTGAGGGGGCGCCGCTTTAAAGCTCTGTTTCTCGTGAACGCACACGAGGAAGTCCAGACCCGCATATTTACCTGCTTCATCGGACAAAACATCATCAAAACTCTCCGGAGGACACTGTCTGTTTCTACTGTAGTTCTTAAAAAAAGGCTTTGACCCCAGGCCCGCCGTGGAAAGGTCACAGGTGAATCAACCCGCCGGCGCAGGCGGCCATAACACTGCCGGCCCCGACTACGGGTTTCAAATCGCCATCTTGGATGGGTCAAATCGCCATCTTGCGAAGGTAATCCTGCCTACGGCACAAATTCTTTAAAAAAAGGCTTTGACCCCAGGCCCGCCGTGAAAAGGTCACAGGTGAATCAACCCGCCGGCGCAGGCGGCAGCGACACTGCCAGCCCCGCTCGGCACCCCGACGTGGGCACGACTCCGGGTTTCAGATCGCCATCTTGGATGGGTAAAATCGCCATCTTGCGAAGGTAATCCTGCCGACAGCACCTTTAAACTCAGACTGTTATTATTTGACCATAGTGGCTGTGCTGCCTTTTTAAAAAAATAAAAGTCATTTTTCAAAAATGATCTGTGATTGCATTATTTGAAATGTTATGTATCAAAAGCATCGGTATGAGTACTCGGTATCGGTGAGTACTGAAGATGGAGTACTTGTACTCAGAATAGGTCTGAAAAAAAGTGGTGTCGGACATCCCTAGTATTTAAGAACTATCCCAATCCCCTCTCACCTTACAGTTTTTCATCTAAATGTCATCTGTCCAAACTTGTCCAGAACGTGGATGTGTTGAAGCAGCTTTCTGCAGATCCAGACTCAGAGGAGACTTTCTGCAGATCCAGACTCAGACCTTCCCAGGAGTAAAACCATGTGAGAAGCACTGAGTTGGATGTCTGTTCCGTCTGGCTGTGACATTACAGTCACTCACTCTGGCGACATTTCAGAATAAAATGTGGATCGTATGGAGGACACAGTGCGGCGTGGTCCTGAGGCTTCGGGCAGCCGGGACAGGGTCACTGCCTGTGACCCAGCCTCCAGCTGGAGGTGGACAGACCACCATTTCACTTTTCAGGGGCGCAAACTCCGAGACCGAACCTGCTCTGTTTGAGTGATACGTTATTCTTTATCATCAGCAGTTTTAAATATTCAATTATGTGCATCCAAATATGTGGAAATGCTATGGATTGACAAAACTTTACAAAGATTGCTTCAGGAATAAAAACAAGGCACCATCAGTTTAAGTTCATGCATTGCGTGGTTGTTTGCAGTCGAACTTGTGTGAACTTGTAAATAGTTACGGAAGTTTTGAAACCCAGTGTAAAATTTGAGCAATAAAAATGCAGGACCATTTTGCTGCAGTGTTATTAGGTCAGTTAGCATCTAGCAAAACAAGCGTAGGTCTGGCTTTTCTCATTCATCATGCACAGAATATTTAAAAATACCTGTCAAGGAATGCATATGCATATTTGAATGAAATCAATGGATGGGAGGATGTTTTACTTGCTGAAAGAGAGCAGCGACGGGACACGGTGAAGTAACCGAAGGGGGACAAGAGAGGAAAGTTTTACGATAAAAGAAGACAGCAGAAGAGAACGAGAGGCCGACCGAAAACCGGAGAAAATGAACACAGTGAATCAGCGAGAAGGAGAGGACAGCACAATGAGGAGAAAGAGGAACGCTGGCTCCTCTCAATAAAGACTGGAGCCAGAGTGAGTTTATCAGCCCGACGGGCTCCTCCGACAAATCACTCAGCATGCAAATAGCTCTGTATTCATCCTAATGACAAATCGCAGCTCCGCCTAAACATAATTGTGAAATACAAGGTGTACAAAACCACACACATTCAAACGCAGCTGCAACACACATGTATGCACAAACAGGTGTTTATTCATCTGCTGCATGTTCTATATTTGGCATTTTATTAGATGCTGCATTTGTAATGGTTAATTCTGCACAGAGCTGATTCACACGGAGTTTGCTGTGTACTCGTCTCTTGTTTTCAGAGGAAGAATGATTGCCTGCTTTTGCAACATGTTGTAGATTTAATATCTAGAATTTCACTTGATGCAATTTTTTTTTAAACACGGCTCATCGTGACAATCTAATGATCTCTGTAATAAACCTAAAGAACGCACTTTATCAGCGAATGATGTTTGATGCCCACTGACCGACTGGCTCCCCACGGCGCGCAGCTGTACGCCCACAACACAACAACGGAGACGGCAAATTGTGGCTTTACGAAATGCATCGGGAAATCACTATGCCGCAGTCCGAAGCTGTCCGAGACGATGTTTAAAGTTTTGTCGTGGACTGTGGCGCAGCGGGGGATGCAGAACTTCCGCCGTGTGAGGCAGGAGTCCTAGCGAGCGGCTTCTCTGCGTGGTCACTCCCAGATCACACGAGAAACAAACAGTCAAAACAGTCGCAGGAAAAGGAAAAATGTGACATCAAATAGTCGATGAATGCCTGAGTTGAACAATCATCTCTCAAATATCTGGACGACTGCTGCTGCTATAAAAACCCATCTTTTTCTTTGTAAGAAAAAAAATTCCCTCCTTTTCCAAATCGCCCTCCTGAAACCTTCCTGGACTCTCTTCTTAATACAGACCCCGTGGCTAAAGGAGGTATTTCAGTTTTATATAAGGCTACTTGGTCAGCATCTTCGCCATCCCTTAGTGCAATCAAAAACACACGGGAGGAAAGCCTTGGTGTCAAACTAACCGAACAAGAATGGAACTCGGCTTTGACTCTTGTTCACGCGTCCTGGATTTGTGCCCGTCAGACTTATCCAGTGTAAGGTTTTCTTCAGGGTCCACTACACTAATGCCAGACTGTCTAAAATGTATCCTTCTTTACGTAATTCTTCCAACAGGTGTGACTTATCCCCTGCAAACCATGTGCACATGTTTTGGTCGTGCCCAAAACTGGGACCATTTTGGACATTGATCTTTAAGACACTCAGCAGTGCATATGACCGTGTGATTGTCCCAAACCCTTCGTCCGCAATTTCTGGTATCCCCCCAGTTCTGGGCCTGCCAAAGGCACTCCAGCGAGCCTTGGCATTTACAACCCTCCTGGCTCGCAGACTAATTTGCTTAATTGGAAGCTTCCCCAGCCCCCTTCACATATTCGCTGGATAAAAGAGGTGTTACTCAATCTTAAACTCGAGAAGTTGAGGTGTTCAATGAGCGGATCAGTTAAAGCTTTCCACGGCATCTGGGATTCCTTCTTACGATATATTGACTCTCTGAATGTTCCCTTCGATCCTGAGGTTGAATAAACAATACGTATTTTTATCACCTTTTTTTTTTTTTTTTTTTTAACCTTTTATTAGTATTACTTCATATAATTCCACCCTCTGTTTCTTAATTTTGTGAATGTGTGGGTGACTGTATATGTATGTCTATATGGCCCGTGGATGGGCGGGTGGGTTTTGGGGGGGTATTGATGAGCATATAATTCTTTTCAAACACAAATAATGCTTTATCTTATGTTGATTTATCTGAAAAAAAAACCATCATGAAGCCAGGATCTCACCTGCAAGATACAATAAATTAATCAGCAACACTCTGGATGAGGAACCATTGTAAGCATTTCAACAGTTTCACTGGCATGAAGCAATTACTCATCGACTTCTCCTCCTCCTGGTTCATCTCCACTTTACAAGCTTTCCTCTCTGCTTTCTCCATTTGTTCCTCCTCATTGTCAGTCAGTAGAAATGTCACAGCAGTGAAGGTTCTTTGACCTTTCCAGGTTAGTATCCATCGTGCTGCAGTCCAGGTACCTTCCTCCTCTCAATCACAGGTAGAAATAGTGATTCACCTGAACTTTTACATTGTTTTACACATGCATATGCATAATCCACATGTAATTTAATCCAAAAGACCTTTTAATTAGATCACTCCACCCAGAGTCCACAGCGATGGGAGATGTAAACGAGCTCAGACTGAATTGTAGGAGAAGGGAACGCCGTCTCTGCGTCTTCTGGCAGCTCTGCACAGCTGTACGCCATTTGCCGGTGATTTTACACCCGCCATATATATGTACAGTCTGCCAGCACTGGAGAACTCTGACAGCATCTGAGAGTCATGTGACGTCAGAGAGCAAACACAACTTCTTTTTCTTTTTTTTTCTTCTTTTTTTTTTGTGAGAAAAGTGTTCTCGTACAAGCAGCACCATGAGGCACAGCGGTCCAGTGCCGCGGTGAACCGCAGACCTTCGTCACTGTGAAAGTCTTTTCCTCAAGTACCTCAGGCTGTTTTCACATCATTCTGAGTCGAGCCAAAGGAGCCGCACCGGTAAAAAAGATACAATGTTTCAATTTTCAACTAATACGTCCCTTTTCACATAAGCTTTTCATGACCGCGCAGAGCGGCCGCTCTAAACAAGGGAAGTGTGGCGTATCCATGACAACCAGGCGGAAGTTGGCGTAAAACCAAAACAGCAGCATTTCTAATGGTAAACATTACAGTGACAGTCACGCATTTCAGTCTTTTGTCACGCACTCACGCCACACATTATATTTTGACGCTGAAAATAATACCGGTAAATTAGTCTGTCAAAGAATCAAACATGTGTGCAAGCCTGTCACTTACCGGTCAATCAAAGAAGGAAAGGGGCGGGCTGAAGTCGCGCAACAACCAGTGGAAAAAAAATATCTGGACTTTGGGTCGAGCTAAAGCCAGTGCGCTTTCACACATCTGCCGCGCCGCATCCCAGGTCGACCCCCGCCGCTCCGAGACCCCCCCATTCAGCCGCTCTCGAAGCGGGCGAGTTAGAGCGACAAATGGAGCGAGTGGCGCTTTCACACCGACCCAGTCCGCTGCGCTCGGTCCAGAAACTCTGTCAGGTCGAGCTAAAGTGGGTAAGTGTGAAAACACCCTTAAACTCTGGAGACATCCTGAAATCTTTCAATCTTGTTGAATTATTTAGCCTTCAGCAAAAAAAAAAAAAAAAAAAAAAAGCAAGAGAGCAAAGATTAGCCCTTCACAGAGGAGTGCTCCTGTCCAGGAGTGGTGACAGTGTGTCCTGTGTTGTTGGCCTGGCTGTCCTGGCTGTTACACCACTACTGTGTTTTCTAACGTCACCAGGTTTAGCCAGCGGGGGGCGCCGGTGAGAACGCTGAGGAGATGCTGCCTCACTTCTGCAGTGGCTGCAGGTTCTACTGAGATGTTCCAGAGCTCTCCCAGGGTGGACAACCCATTGGTGGAGTTTCCCATGATGCTCAGTACCAGGTCTCCCAAATGTATGTGCCTAGAGTGGGAGTGTGCGTGTGTGTGTGTGTGTGTGTGTGTGTGTGTGTGTCTGTGTGTGTGTGTGTGTGTGTGTGTGTGTCTGTGTCTGTGTGTGTGTGTGTGTGTGTGTGTGTGTGTGTGTGTGTGTGTGTGTGTGTGTGTGTGTCTGTGTGCATGTTGAAGCTGTGGTTATGCCTGATTTTATTATATACTGACTTTCGTTTTTATTACAGTAATGCACTTTGAGTTGTTTTCTTTTAATACGAAAAGTGCTTTGTAAATAAAGTTTGATTTGAGTGAAGCTGCTACTCTTACCATTTAGTTGAAGTTGTTTGTGCGTCTAATTAGGACGGCTGAACCTCTTTGAGTGTTATTTTGTTCAGGAAGTGGCTGGTCCCACCAGAGGGACCAGAGGAAGTAGCGACCTTTGCACTGGGATGCTGTGGAGACAGAATGGGAGGCAGATGAATGAACAGGCAATGAAAAAATAAGTATAAATGAATCTAGAGAGGTCTTCTGGAATCATTTATGCACGTCATGAAACTCAAACCAGCTCAATCGACAGTTTGATTCTTGAACCACTTTTCCAAAGCTCTGGGTGTTCACAAACGCCCGGCGGTGTCAACAGTTGTTTGGTTGTTCTTTCAATGGCCCAGTTTACATGGGTGTTTTTTTCAATCGGATTGTAAACAATCGTATTAAACGGAGTGTATTCATGAAGTGATCGACGATGAATCCTCGTTTACAAGGACCCTGGGTGAAGCGGATTATACAGCGTCCTGTGACATGCGCACAAAGTCTCACGAGGAACTTGCAGGTCTTTAGCTCCGCAGCAGCAGTCCTCAGTGCCGAGCAGAGAGTTTTTATCTGCTAATATCTGCTCAAATAATGTCCCAAAAGTCCATGATACGCTGCTGAAGGAGCGGCTGCTCCCCTGGCTGCAGCACCGCTGCACCGAGCGGCACGCCTCGTTGTGAGCTCTGCTCCGCGTGTCGATGTTTCGAATTAACTGGTGCCCGTGTTAACTTGTGACCAATACATGATTGAAAAATGTAGTCGTTCTTGCGAACGTCGGTTATCGACAGTTACAGTGAGTGTATACGTTTAAAGTGATTTGTTAGTCTTACTTTAACAACTGCTGTAATCAAAATGTGTTTACACAGACCTCCGCCGTCATTCGTTAACACGGGAACCAGTTAATCCATAACACCAGCCGGTGATCGCTTGTATTCTGCTATAGAGCTCTTTATACAACTCGCTATTGCGCGATTTGGTTCCATCTCGCCTCTCCAATGTTTTTTATGTCGAGGTTTTTTACTAAAAAAGTGTTTTTCAACCATATTATTGTTCTCTGCTGGTTTTTTGACTGTGCTGCTTCCCGTTTACTGGCACGTCACACGTCACTACACGCATGCGCAGAACAAACACTCCCCCAGTACAATCCGCTCCGCTGTCAGACTCGTTTATAAGGGACACGGAGCGGATTGTCGATCGGCGTAGACCACCTCATACAATCGGCTCCAAATTACAATCCGCTCCGAGTGAAGCGGATCCACTCGGTCGTTTACATGACACATTTTACAATCCGCTCCACGTACAATCAGCTTATACGTGGTCCATGTAAACGTGCCTACTGACTACTCAGGTCTCGACTACACATTTTCAAATGAAAACAGGAACATTTTCATAGTGTTTTCTCAGAGCTCAGAGCAACTGAAATATTTCAAAATTATTAATCAATATTAATTTATTCATGATGACTCCATCAGTCACTACAGTAACCTTCAGCCAGCTGGTCAGTGGTAATCTGGGATTAGCTCCACCATTAGGCCTGCTGCAGTTGGAGCCATAAAATTGCCTGTATAATATTTGTGCAGGGGAATCGTTGTTGTACTTCTGCAGGCATTAGTACACACTGCCTGAGTCTGGATAGAGGCTGACAATCTTCTGTATGCTGGCATCACTATTTCGTGATAATTATGCTTATCCCCAGTAATTAATGTGCTTTTGTTTCATTGATCTTGGAGTTTTGTGCTTTTGACAGCACCCTCATGTGTGTGGACTTGTGTGCAGGAACACTCTCAGTGTAACACTTTCATTTCAGATAATGCAATTCAGTGAAATGAAATGTAACAGAGTGGGTATGTTGAGGGCAGGCGCACAAAGAGTTTCATCAGGAGGGTGGAAGAACAGTCAGTAGGGATTATCATGCAATCAAAACAGAGCGACTCTGTCTTTGCTGTTTTGT
Source organism: Salarias fasciatus (assembly GCF_902148845.1). Taxonomy (NCBI): domain Eukaryota; kingdom Metazoa; phylum Chordata; class Actinopteri; order Blenniiformes; family Blenniidae; genus Salarias; species Salarias fasciatus. The sequence continues at coordinate 2,731,938 of NC_043746.1, read as the reverse complement.
AGTTGTTATCCGCCTGTTATTCTAAAGAGACCAACGCAGCAATGATGACGCATTTCCCAGTTCATGATCAGCTGCCACTGCTACAATCTGTCAGCTTTGTTTTCTTTGTTTGCGTCAAGAATGACTGGTCACACGAGGACACCGTCGGATGAATTCCCTCCAAGAAATAAAAGCTTCAATTGTCTTGGTGTCCTGTTTATGTGCAGTTGTTTGAAAGAGCTGCAGAAACACTTTGATAAATGTCCAGTCATCCAATGCGAACCCCTAAAAACTGCAACACTACACCAGTCTGATTTAAAAGAACAATAAGCAACCACAAAAAGCACTGACATTTCTTGGCATTGACAATTCTCTTTAAAAGAAAGTATCACATATTGCATTATACATATCCAAACTGTGTTTTTTCTTTGTTCAAGATTCATCTCCCGTGGCAGCAAAAAAATTCCATTAAATAATAATAATAAGAATTATTATTATTATTGTTATTATTATTATTATTATTATTATTATTATTATCTTTCATCTCCACTGACCACCAGAATGTCACCCCTTGTCGCACACTCAACCATGTATACCAAACAATGTCACTTTTCCACATAATGTAAGGACAAGACAGGAAGAAAAACAACCGCATACACAAATATGAACTAGCTCTCATTTTTTGACCATACAGTGCTTTTTTCACCTGTGAGCTTAAACACCGAAACTGACTCGTGTGCCTGTTGAATGTCTCTGTATGTATGCAATGACGCTATATCAGAACTTTCCTTTCAGCTGTTATGACTCTTTTGTAGGCAGTAACGGCAAGCTGTGTGCAGCAATATGAGTTTAAAATGTACCCCCCCCCCCCCCCCCCCACTCTGTCCCAAATGTTTAGACATGAAGAGTACCTTTGCTCAAAAGCAGCTCCTACTGACTCAAGTCAGCCACAGATCTCCCCGTTCATCACAAGCAACAAGCAACAAGCAACACTACACGTGTAGCCATCCCCAGCAGAACGCCGTCACACGTTCAATACTTTCAGACCTGGTTATTGATTGCAACTTGCCATTGTCTGGTTTCCGGTGCTTCATCTCTGTTGTTGACACAAAGTACAGCCTGGTAAGCTGAAGAACTCTTACTTCAAAATGGACGGTGTAGTGCTGGAAAAGTAGAAAAAAACCAAAGGACAGTCTTTCAAATGCTGAACATCTATCAGTCACAGTTGACATACGTATTGTTAGATCGGAGGAGGTACTGCTCCCTGGTCGGATAAAGGAGAAGGTGGACTAGTCCTGACATCTGCTTTGCTGGCTTGTAATAGGTTCAGAGGTTCCCATACAGGGCAAAGAATATATCAGGAATTTGAGCAAATATGTGAAGAGCACCAAATCAAGAGGAAGCTATTGCACATCATGTGCGATAACGCTGCAAATATGAGAAAAGCATTCAGCACTTGTTTTCCACAACATGGAGATGAAGAGGATGACGAAGATGAAGGAGTTGAGGACGAAAACTTGTGGACCGACTTGCCAGTCGAAGACCAGGAGAGGGTGGATCTTTTTCTCCAAGCTAAGTCTCAGACGAGACAGCAGTGTTTTGCCCACACGCTGCAGTTATTGTGGGTGTTGGCTTAAAAGACACAAAAACCGCTAATGCAGCTCTTACAAAGGCCTGCAAACTGAGCAACTTACTCCACAGCAGCACTTCTGTCAAGAACACTTTTGAGAGAGTTTGGGCAATCTAGCATCCCTTCCTCAGTCGACACACGTTGACACTCAATGCTTAGACGGTTGAAAGCGGTACTGAAATGTGACGCCACAAAGCTCACAGCCGTTCTTCAAGAGTCTGGCCATGAAGAGACAGCAGTCACATCAAGAGAACGGAGTCAGATTCAAGAGTTGGTGCGTGTGCTTGAGCCTTTTGCCGAGGCCACCGACTTCACTCATGGTGAAAAAGCAGTGACCATAAGTGCAGTGGCTCCCTGTGTCCTCTCCCTCAACCACCATCTGGAAAACCTAAAAGGCACCATGTGCTCCTTGGGGACCTTCATTAAAAACTTTACAGACATCTCATCAAAGGAGGTTCAAGGGGATTTTTGTAAATGTGAAGATGGCAGAAAACGTAGTCATCACCCCTCTCTGACCCACTGTATCTGAAGGCAGCCATGCTGGATCCGTCTGTTACAGCTTTACAGTAAATACATGTCAAGTTGACCCATGTATAAACAATATTATACACATCATCATATCATTTGGTGATTGGTGATCAGAGTTGGATATGTAATGAGCGTTACAAGTAGTTAAATTACTTTTGATGGGAACAAGTAGTGTAACGGCACTACTCCTTCTAGATTGGTAGTGAAACTAGCGTTACAAATGAAACGCTACGATCGTTACTTTTACAATGACTGTAAATAGAGCAACCAAAATATTATTACTTAAGCGGAGTTTTTTTTTATTACCACCAGTAGATGGAACGGCGGCCATACGAGCAGCTGCTCGCTCTCTCTTCCCGGTCAGGGCTGATGGAACCGTCAAAGTAAAATTGGTTGCCTTATATAAATTTGTGCCCCACTGACAACACTACACTCCCTCCTGCTGTAAACGCCCCTTTTAAATGAATACTCTGAAGATTTTGGACCCACGCCCTTTCCCTATCATTGACAAAGTTAGACAAGCTCATAAATCCCTGTGTCTCTGGTTCCCAGCTGTTAGCATCGCAGTAGCTTAGCTCGAAGCTTAGCTGGAAGTCAATCAGAGCCGGACTACGCAAATGGGCAAAATCCTCCTTCCAGTGGTCCAGGGGACGGCGTGTTAGCACGTGAAGTAAATCCCAATGGTTATAAGACATTTTAAAAGACGTGTTTTCTTTTCAATCCGTTAAAAATAACGTTTTGATACACAGACCTGCGCATGGCAGCGCTCCGCGGAAGGATACAAGGGAGCTCCGCTCCGCGGAGCACTATGCAGTAACGAGTAGTGTAACTTCATTACTATTTCCATGGAGTAATCAAGTAGTGTAAGGCACTACTTTTTTCAAAAGTAACTAGTAACGGGTAACTCTTTACTTTTTTGAGTAACGGACCCCAACTCTGTTGGTGATATTGTTTTTGCTTTTGCTCAAAACTTGATCCTGAGTTAACAAAACACCAACTTTTTACACACACACACACACACACACACACACACACACACACACACACACACACACACACACACACACACACACACACACTGTCATACACACACTTTTGTTGAATTAAGCACATTTCAACTCTTCCTATGTTTCTTCTTTTCATATAGTTTGTGATTGTTGCCACAGATACCCGACCACAGAATGAGCAATTCAGTATTTCTGTGCGTGTGCACAATTAGCTACAGTGCTTCACTCATTCACACCCTCACTCACACACACACACACACACACACACACACACACACACACACACAAACACAAACACAAACACACACACACACACACACACACACACACAATGAAAAACAACTGTTGTTTTCTGACTCAGGATGACGGAGAGACGGATTTCATATTATACAGAATGAATTGAGTTTGTATCCAAATTCCTGAAACATGATATGAATATAAAAGTCACTGGTAGTTAACAGGTTAGGGGTGCATGGCTTCCTGGTTACTAAGTTGGGATAAGTCATTCAGTGCTTTCAGCAGGCAGTCAGGAGCGATGAAATGGTAGACCCTGGCCTCAAGGGCCCTTGTTTCTGACCGACTATAGCAGACTCTGGCCTCTATGCCTCCTGACCTCCGAACCCGAACCCTTTTTCTCAGCGTCTGTTCCTGTTCTGCCATGATTAATGCCTCTGTCTCATTCAGTTCAGCATTTTCCAGTCATTCCTGATATCGGCCACCTCATCTGTCTGGTGGTGGTACATGCCGTGTATTCACTCCATGTCACCACTTCCTCCTGATTCTCATCAGGTTTCGGCCGTCTGAGGCGTTCACTCAGTAGTTCACCTTTTGGGGCCGTCTGATATATTTTGGGGATATTTGGACACTCACCAGTCCTTGGTCTTCATTTTTTCATGTGGGACATCGTTAAGGAACTTTCTAGTGAAACCTCAAGAAGACAAAATTCACCGAATCAGTCTGAAAATATAGTTGAAAAGATTAAAAAAGACATTTTAATGAATGATCTTGCTGGAAAAGTACAGCCCAATCCGAGACTGTCCAGCAGTTGATAAAGTCTTTCTTTAGCAGTTCACTTTTATAGGGTGTGACAAACAAAAGAGAGCCGTGTCTGAAGTGATTTTTGCAGGTAAAAGATGAGTCGAGCTTTGTTTTTCCTCTCCTTGAGACATCCTCAGCTGAAGGGCAGAACGGCCTGGCTGCGCTGGTTCTAACAACTCACAGCTTCAACTTCACTGAGTTAAAAAGTCTTTTGAAATGTTTAATCGTAGGATGCCGTACTTGGAGTGAAGCTAAATGGAATTCCTTCATTTTCGACACTCCTTATCTGCCAGAGTTTTTTATTTTGATTTTATTTTGAATCTATTGAAATGTAGCGGAGGTCTTCTGCCTCGCTGTATACTTTAAACATCTTGATTATATATGTAAAAAAAAGAAAAGAAAGAAAGACGAGGTGATTGGCATTTGACCAATTCTTATTGTTATTGACCGCTGAAGGGTTTACATGTTTTTCTTGTTGTCTTATTATTTATTTAGTTTTTTGTTGCAGGTCAATGGAGCCAATCCCAGTTCATTCTGGGGTAAGGGCAGGATTCACCTGGAGAGTTCGCAGTACCCGGAGGGAACTCAGGGAGAACATCCAAACTCCACACAGAAAGGCCCCGGCTGGTATTTGAACCCAGGATTTTCCCACTTTCAGGTGCTGAGAAAAAATAGCGTTAGTATTAAACATAGTCACAAACACTACCAAATGGTCTAAAACTGGGGTGGGTGAGGGGTTCTGGGAGTTCAGGCTGCGGAAGGCTTCGAATCTGTGTTCAGGATGAAACCTCAGTGGTTCATTTTCCCCAACAACACGAAAGAAATGCACCAAATAAAAGACAGAAAGGAATTGTTTGCCTTTCTACTCATTCTGCTTATATTTTTGGTTCCACTTTGGCTTTCACTTGTCATTTTAGTTAAATTTAATCACTGCTGTTGGTTCTTATTTACATGTCTATCATTCCAATTCAGCTGCCTTCGGTTGTCTGCTTGATTAGTCAGCGCGCCATGCTGTCGGAGTCGTTTGTTTCCTTCTTTCCTAAATGTTCCGTGCAAATAAAAGTGTTACAACGGGAGCATAATCGCTCAGAATGTCACTGGCATTTGCACTGCTCTCTTGAGGGGAGAGATGGGGGGCATCGAAACCAAGCCAAGAAAATACATCACGCACTTAGTGGAGCTGCCAGAAACTGTCGGCACAAGCACCCCAGGCACGTGAATGTCTTTTAGCATGCCGAGCACACACTGTGTATTTATTCAGACACGAGTGAAGGAGAATTCAGCTCCTCATGCAACGTTTGGGGTTAACAGAGAGGAGACCGTGCTGTGTGTGTCTATGAGGAAACGTCAGCTTCTCATTCGAAGCATAATGTCTTTATCGATGAACATTTTTCATCATGTGGCAAAGCAAGTTAGAATTTCTCACAAACCTCATTGTGCTTCCAGAACAACACTGACGAAAAAATTCGACCAGCGTCCTCATTTGACTTTGACAGTCGACCATATTTCTGCACATGCTGACTGTTTTGGAAACGTCAAACTTCATTTGTCAAGCTCTCCACGGAAGTGTGATTCCCCATAACTTTGAAGAAAGATGTAGGTCACGCTGTTGCTGATTGAAACTGTGGTTCAGAATCTAATTTGAATAGTTCAACAGAATGAAGGGATTAATGATGACGTGCCGATTGGTCTGGTCTGTATGTGACTTTGCCCCTGGTGGTACGATCAAAGATAGTCACTGAGTCAGAGATTTGACCCAGGGAAACTGAGATGAATAACAAAAAGCACAGAGTGTAGTCACTCTAATGGGACTATATAGCTCTGAAATCCACATGAACACTTATATTGGCAGTCCGTTCCCGTTCCGTTCTGGAAAAGTGGTAGAGTGGGCTGTGTTTCAATTCCTTCAATTTCAGCCTCATATCTCCCCATTTATGAGCCGAAGTGCCCTAAGCATTTGCATGAACGAGCTTTTTCGAATGATGTTCTCTCTCCAACTCATATTTCTAATAAATGGACCAACATTGCCTACTTATTAAAGTCTGGAAAATTCACATCAACAATGAAATATTGTGGCAAACAGCTTTGTGATCTTATCCTTTTTTGGTGGGCATCGTGTTTTGTCTTCCATGCATATAATTTCTGATCATTTTCGAGTAATCAGCTGAGAACTAAGCCAAATACAACAGGAACCCAGGCCCTGCTTACCCATCAGGAAACAGTGCAGTAAGCATGCCAGGCCAGGAAAAGGCACTGCTGGTTTCTTTTCAGGAAACCACGCACAGGAACACTCCTCTGGAGATATAATGCAGTTGAATTGTTATCACGGTGACTGTCAACTCTAAAACTACCAAAGCCAAGAGGCTATGGACTGGGACCAGGACCAGGAGAAGATGGATTGGGACCAGGACCAAGACCAGGAGAATCTGGACTGGATCTGGAGTGGGAGTCATGACACTCTGGAGGCAAGCATCGTTCTTATTGCCCAACTACTGAGAATGTGCAGAAGAACTACTTACTGTGGTGCACATGTCAGAAAAAGCTGCGTGTTCCTCCACACCCAAAACGACAGAGCGCGAACATATTTGCCAAGTTTCACATTGGGAGCCATTTTGGGAAAAGTCCCATTGTCAGAGGCTCTGAGTACCGTTGTCATATAAACAGACACTGGAAAACATTGTATAAAAGTTGGCCTTGGGTCTGTTTCATGGTCATTTTATTTACTATGAGGTCCTGCTGTACTGAAGATCACCGGACTGGGATCTGGTCCTAGAATCTACCTTCCATCATGCTGATATTCAATACAGCATCAGGTGGTACAAACACCAGCAGAAAGAAATCTTCCAGGTGCCAGCAGAGGAGAAAACGCAGACATGTCACACTGTAGGTCACTGTCAGTGGTGTCATTCAGTACATTTGGAAAATCTGTGAAACAGAGTGATAAAGTTGAGTCCCAGACTATCATAGTTATTGTCATCACTTTTGGAAAATCTGTCCTCCAATCAGATTCTTCTGATGAGACACTGCTGGGTAGTGTAGTTCTCATGTGGAAAAAAATGGTTAAATGGCAGAAATCACAGTTTGACACACTATATCTGCTTCAAGAAAAGAGTTATTGATAGGAATGCATTGATACCAAAGGTAGAGTAAAAGCTAAGCTTTAGCTCCTTGCCAATACAGAGTAAAGAAATGTCATTAAACCAAATTCGTATTCCACACTCATCTCCAATAGCTGCAGTTTTGTGTATCAGTACAAACTGAAATATAAGGGCTCACATTTTACTAAAATGTGCTCAAGGAACAGAAACTCTCTCTCTCTCTCTCTCTCTCTCTCTCTCTCTCTCTCTCTCTCTCTCTCGCTCTCTCTCTCTTCCTGTCTGTCTCTCTCTCCTGCAGAAGTTCAAAAAGAAAGGTTATGTTGGTTTGCAGATGTCAGAAAGTCAAATATATGCTGTGTGTCACAACCCAGAGTGAAAAGTTCCTCTATGAATGCATCGTCTGGCAGCCCGACGATGGACAACCGCAGCAGACTACAGCCGGCCTCACCGCCGTCACGTGTAAGAAAGAAGAGCCAAGATTTACAGAGACTCGCCCAACTTGAATAATGAAACATTAAAAAGAATAATGTGTCCTTGTCCGATGAACGGCGCTTACATCCGTGGTTCCCTCTCCTGGTGGTGGGCTGATGGAAGCTCTTATGCACTGTGAATGTGCTGAGTGGAGATGCAGTAAGGGATCAGGTACATGTTAATTTTTTTTTTTTTTGTTTGTTTGTTTATAAGTATCAATGGTTGTCAAATGAAGATCAACTAAATCTATCTATACTACAATTTAAAGCTATAGTGCGTAACTTTTAAATGTCTATGAATGTCCATTTTAGCCAAGCCGCCACTACTACTACTACTAATAATAATGCATTGGTTTTATACAGCGCTTTTCTGGACACTCAAAGATGCTTCACATTGCATTCTTCATTCTCTCCATACTGGGTGGTGGTAAGCTACTGCTGTAGCCACAGCTGCCCTGGGGCAGACTGACGGAAGCGAGGCTGCCAGTCTGCGCCAATAATATACCTGCTTGTTCTTTATGGTGTGTTTGGGATGTGCTTTATAATTATTTTCACGCTCCGACAAGTTTTTCTGCGCTGCACCGCAAATCCACACTGACTGAAACGTGCGTACACGACGTCAGACCTGTCGTGAGATTTCATCTTTCCGTACAATCACCATCATATTGACAAATGCGGGACCCGTTTTTCATATGGTTGTACGACGGGCGTACGCCCGTATACCGCCGTACTACCGTTTGATAAATGAGGGCCAACGTGATTATTTTTACGCCCACTGAGATTCTTGCACCTTGATCAGGACACACCTATCTAATCCTTTTTCTTATTATTGTTAGTTCATTTTCTACCTAATGCTCTCTTCATTCACTCAGTAGAATTGCTCCAGTTTGACTGGATTTCTGTTGTTTAAAGACCAGATGTGTAGTTGTTTTAGGTGAAATCACAGCAAAATAGCATCTCAAAGCAAAGTGAAACAATTCTGCTGGTGGTGTAATCACACGAGAGTGGTAACAGGTACCTATATGACGCCTGCAGGGGGGGATCCTGTCTGCCTGAGGAGGCATAACAGCTGATTAAATCCAGCCGCCTCGGCCTCGGCCTCAGGTACTGCTTGTTTTGCTCTATCATGGAGGAGGGAAGGACTCAAAATGTTGAACAAAGTACACTGCAAAAAAGGATTTCTAAGAAAGTAAAAAGGTCTTATTTCAGGGAAATTGTTCTTATTTTTTGTCTAAAAAGTCAAATAATCTCGACAAGCAAGTTTTGTTCCAGAAAATTGTTCTTATTTTAAGAAAATATATCTAACATTTTCTCATTAAGCTACAGCTAATATTGAGCTAGAATTACTAGTAATAAGCTACAACAATGGTATACATGAAATCCCGGCAGGGAAACAAGATTTTTTTTCTTATTTTAAGAGAAAGACAATTTGCACAAGTTCTCAATTCAAGAAAATTTTTTGCTTGTTCTATTGGCAGATTTTTTTCTTAAATTAAGAAATTTTTACTTGAAATTAGTAAAAAAAATAAAATAAAATCTGCCAACAGCACAAGCAAAAAAATTTTTCTTGATTTCAGAGAATTTTCTCTTAAATCAAGCCTTTTTATCTTGAGCAAATGTAATGTTTAAGTAAATTTATCTTAAATCAAGTAAAATGAGACATTTTCACTCAAAACAAGTCGAAAAAACTTGCTCAGATTTGGAATTTTTGCAGTGTTTTTACTATCCTGTAGCAAGAACTGGAGTGGTGGTGTAATGGTAGCATCTGCCTCTCAACCGGGAAGTCGTGGGTCTGCATCCCGGCCGGGTCATACCAAAGACCTAAAAAATGGTGTTATCTTAATTAAGGTATAAATTCTTAAATTAAGTAAAACATTCTTAAAGTCAGCTTCATCAAGAAAGCAGAACACTTATTTTAAGTAAATATTTCTTATATGACAAAGATTCTTTGCTTGTTATAAGCAAATTTTCTTACATTTTGGACTATTTTTTCGAGTTTTAGGACACATTATGGTCTTAAAGTGGCTAGATTTATAGTCTAGTTTTAAGAATTCTAGCCAAGTAAACTTTGCTTAGCCCACTGGCAGATTTTTTTTTTTTTGCTCAAAACAAGAAAATTTGCCCAGATTTAAGAATATTTAACTTATTTCTAGTATGGCTGTTTTTGCAGTGTAGGTGTTGAGATAAACACTCCTTTTATTAAAGGAGTCATATTATGTTATTTTTCAGTCACGTCCTATAGGTCACAGACGCCCAAAAACATAGTATATAAGTTTGTTTGCCCCAAATTCGTCCTATGTTCAGAGTTTGAGGGTCTAAAAAGTGGCTCTGAGGAGCCTTCTTCAGAACAGCCTGTTTTTGACAGCCTATTTTCCGTGATGAACTTGAACGCATCTGGCCACGCCCACCTCGTAAATTCACTGTCGTTAAGAAAGCACCTTACAGGAAGTTACACCGGAAGTTTCAAAATAAAACACAATGCACGACCTCACGGACGTAAACTTTTTCCTATATGTTGTTATTCCGCCGCGTCGGGAGGAGAGAATCAGCTGAACAGGGTCCAGACAGCAGCGAACGCGGAAATTACTGTTTTTATACAGAATGAACCAAACAAAAGGAACTATTGGATAAAGAAAAGCTCTCATTTGAGATCAAAACATAAACCATGTACTCATCCTTGCTGGAAGTCTATAAATTACAGATCAATGTGGCTGGACGAGCAGAGCGACCTCGCAGAAGCGAAATGAGGTGTGTTTTTTTTATTTTCTGTTTATATCTGTGTTGTTTGTGTGATATCGAGAGCAGAGAGCCTCTCCGAGGAGCAGCCCTCTTCATCCGGACGGCGCTGCCGGTGTGTGTTGACCTTGCGCCCGGGCGCAGTGCGCCTCCGCTGGGCTCCGGAGCTTCGCAGCGTCCCGGCGAGGAGAGGAGCGGCCCAGCGGCCGTGCGAGCCGTGCGTCTCCGCCGGCTTCGGGACCAGCTTCCGTGGAGCAGCTCCGGGCCGTTTACCCAATCGGCTCCAACTCGGCTCCTGGAAGTCAGACGCCCGGGCGCCGTCACAGCCGCGGCCGACTCAAAGTGCCTCTCTGCTGGGGAGAGGAGCTCCGCTACGTTCCCATCCGAGCTAACTGTGGCTAAGCTAGTAAAAACTGTCAGCTCGTCAGCTGACCCACCTGAAGACGGTGGAGGAGCTGACTTTATGAAAACACTGGCGATGGAGGAGAAAATACAGCCGAAATTAGCGACCTGTTCGGGGGCCGGCCAAAGGCTGGATTCTCTTCCGGGGGGGAGTGGTGTTCCTCTTCATGACATAGAGAAGAGGGAGATTTCAGAACCGCGTGTTTGAGTGTATATTTTCTTAAAAGTGGAGCCACAATTGAGGGGGGTGACTGAATTTTTCACTTCTGGGGGATCATACAGAGGCTCTGGGAGGCAATATGACTGTAAAGACACTTTTTTAAAGTGAATTTTGCATAACATGACTCCTTTAATTAACATGGAAAAACAGGGGATGCAAGAACCCAAGAAACTCTCAACAAAAAAAAGAAAGACATGGGCTAAATATCCAGATAAAGGCAGTTAAAACAAACACAACGGCAACAAGACAGAACTGAAGCCTCACTTATACTGCAGGTGCAGCCGATCACCTCAGGTGAAAGACATCAGGGCAGGAAATGGCAATCAGACACAAGGGGGAGGAGTCAGGGAGCCTGAAGAAGGAGACAGTGTGAGAAGTTAAGCTACAGCAGAAAACACACACGACGGAAAATACTGGGGGGGGGGGCTGGCTCTTTGGCTCTCGGGTCTGCAGTTAGTTACCTTGTTTTCTTATGGTGGGTTAGACTAACGGTGATCTGCAGTAGGCCTCTCCTGATGCTCTGGTCTACTTTCATACCGTGATCCTCAGTTTGCACGCCCCAGTTCACTGCCAGTTATATTTTCCAACAAAAGTCTGTAAGATGCCCTCTGTCATGTCTTGATGTAGGTGCAGAAGCTCATTGTCTGGAGTACAAAAAAAACAAACAAACAAAAAACCCGTTGTATCCTTGCACTATCTTGCTTCTCTTCACCCCCTTTTGTTGTTCACCTGTCTGTTCACCTGTGTGTTTCTTTCAGTTTCTGTTCCCTGTCAGGTCCAGCAATATCTTGTATCAGTACTCAAAATAAATAAAATAAATAAAAAATAAGGGAACAAAAACTTCTAAATTCCTGTATTTACTGATGCAGTCGCCCAGCAGCATCCCTTCACATTTGCTAATGGCTAACTGAGCTTCACAGCGCCCACGCCGTCCACTCCTGTGTTGTGATACAATTTCTAAAAACGACCTGCAGTGGGTTGCTGCCTAATACAGCTCTCCACACCTCTGCATACCTACCTCGATCATCAGCGCCTGCAGAGGTGAGGAACAGCTTAAATTAGAGCTGCACTTTGATTGGGCCCTGCTGTGCTCGTGCTTGGGAAGCATTACGTCAGGCTTCTGGGCTGCCAGACGGGTTTCTGCTGCAGAACCGATCCACGGCTCACGCTTCCGGTCCTGCTGTGCCTATCAGTGATTCATTTCAGAAAGAAGATAAGTACATGATGCTCACGAGGAAAGCATAAACTGAGTGAAGTTTTAAGAGGCTGCGGTCGATGTGTATGTACTCCAGGCCATTAACAGTCCAGTCTATCAGCTGTGAGGAGGGTGCAGCGAGCTGAGTGATCAACTGTTAACCACCAGTGCTACTCCACTGATTACACTGCCAGGCCCTCCATCTGTCTCCTCGCTCCCTTCCTCCCAGGATACACAAACAATATTCTCTCTCCAGATATTTGTCTGTATGCCGCTCCCGGCCCGCCCACCCCAGACGCTCGCTCTCTTTCTCTCTGACCTACAAATGCCTTCACAAACGCCGTCTCTCTGCGAGAAACGCTCATGATTGCTGCCGATCTTCCTTCTCCTCTTTATTTCCATCAGCGCTCACAGAACGGCACTTGCCAGCAGATTGAAGGAGGGGGGAGAATAAAAGGAGAGGAAGAAAAAAAGATGCATTGACAGCTTTTTCAAGAAGGCAGTGCGTTCTATTATAATTTTGAGGACTGAAGAATTCAACAGACTTCTGCACATCTGCTGCAACAAGCAGCTCCTGCTGCATGCAAGCAAGGGCTTTTCGCACGGAAACTGACCTGCACTCATTGATTTGTCTCCTGCTTGCGGCAGTTGTTTTGTTGCCAGTGGCAGGGGGGCTGCTGCCCGCCTCCCCCCGACAAGATGACACGGTCAACGTCAAGCTGCTCTCCGTAATTGGTTTGGTTCTATTTAGGCGCTGGAAAGGAGGCTCATGGCAAGAGAAATCCCAGGGGCTGGATTAAAGGTGAAAAAAAAAGCCATGTGGCTGTTACTGTGCTGAGGGAGAATAAAAGAGCCTACCCCCTACCTGAGCCCGGGTTTGAATTCCTCCTGCAGCCTGCCTGACTGCCCCATTCCTTTTCCTCTATCGCCTGACTCCAACCAGGAAAGAAGAATACTCCAGCAGCGAGTCTGCTTCTGCAGGTTTCTTCCTGTAACAGACGAGGTGGCCTTGAACCCCCTCCCTATACTTGCTCATGTGGAATTGTTGGCTTTTCTCTGTATTGAAATGGCGGTATTGCATTGAGTACCAATGAAATGAAATGTAATTGAATCAAAAACTCTCCCAAAACAGATGAAACCAGCCCTTCAGTTTGGGTCGTTTTAAAGTCTCTGTAGGTTTAAACTATATCTCCATTTGACTGATGTTCATGTGAACATCTTGAGCATTGAATTAGTTTTTAATCAACGTGGAACAAACATGTCAGTGTGGTGACGTGGACAGGAAGTGTGTGTGGCTCAGGTCCACTTTACACACCAGTGTTCTCACATGAAAACACATTTCTGTCGTCGTCCGGCTGTTTGTTCAGGGGACGATGGGATGAAAACAGCTTTCAGAGTGCAGTGCAACCCTGACCTCTGACCCCAACAGAAACATGCAGTAGTGCACATTTACTTTACGATCAGATCGAACTGTAAATGTGTGATCTGATCATCAGTGATAATAGTAGATTCCACAAAGCTGCTGATGTGGCGCCTTCTTTCCTTTTCTATTTCACAGTGATTTTCCAACAAAGTGTGCATTGATTCCACCATTATCTGAATCACAAAGGCAGATGGATTTTTATACATACTGCAGACAACGAGGCGCTTCATGAAAAGAAGAAGTACAGTGTGGGAGGCTGGAGTGTTTACATTGTGCTCTGTGTGCATCCCTGAGTTACAATGTTGGAATAAATACAGCGAATCTTTACATGAAGCCACAAAGGTTCTGCTCTTTGCAACATGTTGCCACCTGAGTGAGAAACTTTTCTCAAAGAAAAATACCTCCAAAAAGTACCTGTGGGTGTTGCATTGATGACTCTGCGACAAGTCAGACTATGAGAATGTGAGGGGAATGTTCAGTGTTAAAGGGACTGAGCTTCAGGTTCAAACCGGGAACCTTCCATCTGGAGCTGCTGCTGATCCCAAACACTGACCATGTCCTTCTGAGCACATCAATGAATCTGCATCGGGTTATCGGACGGAGGTTCAAATACTGCCGACTGTATCCACAGCTATTCAGTTAAATCTTATTTCACTTTCTTCCTGGTGCGTTGTTTGATGCCTGGCAGCTTCAGAGACATCAGCAGTGGCTGATTTCTTCAGTTCTAATTAATTCTCATTGACACATCATGGTCACGTATTATCTGAATTCTGAATCGTTGGTGAGTTTCCCTCACACTCTGGTTCAAGATAACACACAAACTTCCTCAACGTTGTCATCAGTCTGATTTTTTTATTTTTTTTTGGTTTGTGCTTTATAAATGTGGGTCTGAAATCTGTGTTCCACAAAACAGTTAACGGAAAAACAGGTAGTCCTCAGGTCTGGGTGAAATCCAGAAGTACTCACCTATAAATAGAGAGAGAAAAACAGTTTGAACAAAACAAGACTCACAAAACACACAGCGGATTTCCCTCTGACACTGAAACTGCAAACACACTCAGGAAGCATTCCCAAGAGACGCTCAGCGCCTGCTTTCACCGGCAGGGAGAAACAATGCTGGAGCCCCGGGAGGAGAGTAGCTGAACACACACACACACACACACACACACACACACACACACACACACACACAGCAGTGTTCTCAGCTCTGCTGGTGACTCAGAGCAGACTCGCTCAGCCCGGCGAGGCGGCGGACGCCGGGAAGCGGCCCTGTCCGGCTGCTGGCAGCAGCTTCCTGCTGTCTCAGCTCAGAGAGCGTGAGGCCGCCGCTGCACAGTGCCAGTGTCAGCAATGTGACAACGAGACGACGTGGTTTTGATGATTTGTATGGAATATGCTTCGGTAATCACCTCGCAGAGGGAAGCCTGACAGATTGAGGAGCAGATGTAAGGGGAGCTGTCAGGGCGGGTGGTCCTGCTGCTTTAGCCCTCAAATAGCTCTGATATCAAACAGTTACTATTAGTGTGTAAATGAGCAGGGGACACACCAGTCTTCCTTTCTAGAACAGTGTTCTATTGTCTGCAGAGGACAAGACAAACGGGCGCAGAGCGATTCACAAGTGAAAAACCTTCTGTCCGGTTCGCTGCAGTCGGCACACAGGAGCACATCAGGACCTCAAGTCAAGACCCTGGTGGACCTGTGGAGCAGGTCGGCTCACAATCACCAGGTTGCAGGTTTGATCCTCCGTCTCCCCACCTTCATGTGTCAACATATAATTGAGCAAGCCACAAAATAAATCCAGCACCGAGCGTGACAGCCGCTGTGTGAGTGTGAAAGCAACGCAGTGTGGAATCCACTCACCGCCAAACTGGAGCTAGGTGAACTGTTGATTGGACAACGCACCAGGAAGAAACTGAAATGAGATTTAATTGAATAGCTGTGGATACAATCAGCAGTATTTGAACCCGTTGGTCTTATTATGGTTGAAATAAACTCCTCAGGTGGGGAGTGTGTTTTCAGTACCAAATTCATCCAAACAATGAACGTGTAAAAAGTGACTGGGGCCACCAGAAACAAGACGCTCGCTCAAATATACACTGAACAGCTGCCTGCACCTCATCAGAAAGACGAGGTTTGCTGTCATTGAGGCTGAACTCTGCAACTCTTCAAGAGTTTGAAGCAGTTAGAGAAGCTTTGATATTCAGAAAGCTTTTACCCCAGAGCATGGGAATGGAAACAGGAAGCGGACCAACCAGCCTCAGGCTGGACCTTAATCACACACGAATCATCCATCAGTTAATTGAATAAGTCAACTCATCCAAACTCCAGGACAGACTAGCATCGCCAGTGGTTCAGTTGCAAACTTGTCACTTTATTTCTTGTCCATTCTCCCTTCATCACAGTTATTGTTTGTTTTTTAACCGTCATCACATAACTGCATCATTTAGCTGGTGTGTTAACTTTCTAGGTTTTTCTTTGAGTTTGCATACCACCAAACCTCCACCAGTTTGGCTGCAAACTTCTTCACTTCAACAGTCTAATCCTGATTTCCACGGGATGCTGAGCGCCTGGTTGACAGCTGCCTGTATGCAGCAACCTGCTGCTGAGGCCGAAGGAAGCTGCGGCTGTCAGCTCTCAGGCCAACACAGTCAAAGAGACACCACCACGCTGCTCCTGACCAGTCTGGGGATCATGCTCCATGGATTTCTGACACACTTCATTGTTTGAACAGTTGAAATGGCCATTTTGAACAAAACCATTTCGAGGTAGAATTTAGTGTGAAACTGCACATGCTATTTAGAGTCAACTCTACCGGACATCTAAAGACACATATTTGTAAATTTTGATACTTCTGAAAATCTGAAATGCTGTAATTTTGAAGGGGAAATGTTTTCCTTCCATATGAATCTTCACTGCACAGTATTAGTGGATTTATTTAACGACTGGAGATTTATACTGACGGGTTAACGAGGCACGCAGACTTTTACTGTTGTGAACTGGCGCTTGCTGGCGCTAACCTCCGCCACACCCTGGTCGATGACCAAGCTACGATTACTGTGATTGGTCAACTGGACCACATCATGGCAGGTTAAGAAACTCCACATGATCCGGATGATGCTGGAGCAAATGCGCAGTTTATTGGAGAAGCTATAAAACTGAAGAGTGAACAGCACATGGGGTATGAAAAAAACCCTGCTTCAGAGTCATCCACAACACCGGGTCAAATACAGGTCAAATAATCTGGACGACACCCTGCTGGAAGCTAGCTTGCAGCTCGCCGCTAAAATCTGCTAGCTCCAACCCAATGCTAAAAGTTCAAGAACAACATTTCCAATCATCCCCTGTGCTGAAGAGGGCGCTGTCTGCTGCCCAACCGGTGTTTCAGATTAACTGGATTCACTGCTAACATGTCAACTTAACGTCGGTCTTAGCGGCTCGGAGCAGCAGGTGTTGAAGAGAAGCTGCAACACTTTGAAACTTTATGGTAAAAGCTGTTAAAAGGCTTTTGTCAAGACATCATTACAACAGCAGACGCTGCAGGAAGTGGGTCACCAGTTAGCAGGGAAACCAGTTCATCCAAAACACTGACGACGTCTCTGACACACTGATCCTGCTGAAGCACAAAGAGGCGAGCAAATCCATCTGTGAACGCCCCAAAAATGCAACCTCTGTTTGCTATTTTTACAACCGACTGCTTTTGTTAGTTTTATTTTCTGGTAGAACAGCTTCTGGCATGAGTGCCTGAAGAAGCCATGTGGAACTTCTTGTGTTCAATGACGCATCATTCTAATGAAAATGAAATGAATGAAAATTATATATGTGGCAGTGTGCTTTGTATTTTTTTGTTTTTTTATGCTTATAAGTAATTTTTCATCGAACTGATACATCTGAAGAGCTCTCTGTGGCCGAGCAGCACATGTGCAGCAGCACTGCTTCCGCTATCTTGTGGGAGGGAAAGTGTAGATGGGCCCTGCGGCGAGGGCCCCTCCTCCCTCCACACGGTCAGCAGCTGCTTTGTGACACAGCAAAGTGCTGCAGTACGTTTCCGCCGGTTTTAGTTTTGTTTCTGTTCCTCAGCATGAAATGAACGGCTGCCACGGTGAGATGCTGTACGCTGACGGAGCAACGCCAGGCTGGCAGGCCGCGCTCTGCTTTCCACCTCTGGCTTCCCATTCGTGCAGAGCAGCACGCGATCCCCAAAGCTTTTGGTAAAAAATTCAGATGTTCTCTGGAAAAGACAATCTCACCAGAACTACAACACAACAACATCTACACCCGTCAAGAAGAGGCGCTCTGAGCAGCATGCCTCCCATCCCACATCTGCACTCACACACAACCTGTGGAGACGGCGCAGATGTTCCGACTTGCATCTCAGATGCTTTCACCTACAGAGCCACATACTCACACACACACTCACACACACACACTCACACACACAGTGGAGCAGACGTCCATGTGTCCGTCAACAAACAAGCATGTGTGTGCTCATTGCTCATGTGTGTTTGCTCTTTCATGTGCGTTTGTCTGGTGTGTCTCCAGACTCCACAGTCACTTTGTGTGTGTGTGTGTGTGTGTGTGTGTGTGTGTGTGTGTGTGTGTGTGTGTGTGTGTGTGTGTGTGTGTGTGTGTGTGTGTGTGTGTGTGTGTGTGTGTGCTGGACGTTTGCCTGCACAGCCACTGTTGCAGTGGCCGCTTGCTCTGGACAGTTTCAGAATCTGGTGCCTGTGCATAACACCTCATCTGCTCTTTTCTTTCATTTTATTTTATATATTTTTATATATATATATTTCGATATATATTTCAATGCTGCCCTGACACGCTGCCATAGAAGATGGCAAACAATGTTTCTCTGTACAAACCTGTTCCCAAACCTGTTGATAGTGACAATGACGATTTATCGTATCTTATCTAACTTCTCTGAACACACACCTCCAGGCTCCCTGACGATGACAGAAACACTCTTCAAATCCAACTGGAATTATAGGCACAGTGATTAAAAGAATTTAAGGTCTGAGATGACAACATCTGTGAAGACCAGCATCAGAACTTCAAGGATAATGAGCTCCAGAACTCAAGACGGCATTGGCACTGAAGTAATGCCTTCTTTATCTTGGAAGTGTTTTATTTGAACGAACTGGTCGGAGAAAAGATTCAGGTCGAGTTAGGCCCCGATTAGATGACGGTGTCTCCAGTGAAAACACGATGCTTCAGCAGGTACGTTTCAGAAAAGCTCCAAAATGTTTGGAAAACGATGTCTGTTCACAGGTAAAGAGCAGGAAGGCTGAACATGATGCAGTTAGGATGGGTGGCGTATTGCTCGGTGGAGAAGTGAGTAAAGCTCTCGATCGTTGCCTTTTTTTAAAGAAGGCCAGAAACACCAGTGCCATGTCAGGAAATTCTGTTCAGGGAAAATACGTCAATTTTATTTTAATTTCTGCATGAACTGTTGAGCTTCCATTGATGCTGTCTTCTTCTAGGTGTGACTCATGTACAAAAACTACTTAGAGTTGAACAAACTAACTCAAATCAGCAGTTCTGGAACCAAAAACTCAAAGCTTCCAATCAACTCACAGATCAGAGTAAGACTCACTTCGACCTGCTCCGTGGAACAGAGGCCAGGTCTTTCAGAGGGACTCTCGTGGCTTCAGGTGACCAAGGTGATGCTTGAATAAAGGAAAGGCTGAACATGCATCAACCAAAAGACACTTCACATGGTCAAGATCAACAATTAGGGATGTCCCGATCAGGTTTTTTTGCCACCGAGTCCGATCCCTATCATTTTGAGTATCTGCCGATTCCAGTCCCGATCCGATTCTTTTCTAATACAGTACAATATGTACATTATCTATAAGAAAGAAAAAAAAAACAACTAAAAAGCTTATGAAAAGGTCTCCTTTTTCATTTTCTTACCGTCAATTCAAAACAACACAGCAGTATGTTGCACATATTGCCGTCTCTCTGTAATTGCATCTTTCTGTAGCACGGAAAACCTAAATACATCTCATTTAACCCATTAAAGCCGGGAACGCATTACTGCTGAAGCATGCTTCAGTGAGCAGCAGCGGCCAGAAATGTTCAATACAGAGTCAGGAGGCAGAGCAGCAACACGATCTGGACCCGGAAACAGGATCAGCTATGCATGTGCGCGAGTTTGATGCATTTCATTGCCCAAGAAACAGCTGATTAGTGCAAAGAAGAAGAAAAGACCCGGCGTCAATGGTAGAACTGTGCTACAGCGCTTCCGGGTTTAATGATAGAATTGCGCAACAACGCCACGACCGTAAATGCGTCCCGGCTTCAACGGGTTAAAAAGGAAATTAAAGAAAAAATAAACATATGTATCCAACCGAGTCCAAATTGGGAAGAAACTTCCGATCCCGATCAAGTCCGTAATCACATGATCGGGGCCGATTTCCGATCACGTGATCGGATCGGGACATCCCTATCAACAGTCATACTAAAAAAAAAAAGCAGTCCAAATGAAGATGCCAGTTTAGATCAGTGAGGTTTAAGCAAACGAGTGAAGTAATATTGCTACGACTAAAACACTAAAGCAGGAAAATGTGATAAACTTCGATAATTGCAGCAAAAATTGAGAAAAAAAAAGTCCTAAACAGTAAGAGATATTTATAGAAGGGAGAACAATTTATTCCACATCAAGAGAGGATCTGGATTAGGACTGAAGTCAGACCGCCGCCTGCTGAGTGATCCAATCTTCACTGGATGAACGTCTTCATTTTCTAAATGCATTCTGGGAAAGAGCCAGTGCAATCTTCCTTATGTTGACCGTCACTTCCCTCCATCCAAACCATGAGAAAACGACATTCCTCAGATTTTACTCAGCGGATTGCTTTTATCTAACGCGGTGTTTTGGAAGTGCTGGCGGACGAGCTGCAGCCCAAAGCCAGCGGAGAACTGATAATCAAACAAATTCAGAGAGGAGTTGCTCTTCACTCCAGGGAACCTGCGTGAATAAAACCAGCAGTGAGCCTGTCTGTAGAGCAAGGATGTAAAACATAAGGGTTGTGGGCCAACACTGGCCCTCAAAGGCTCTAATCAAAGTCATGCTGTCCCGGGGTTTGTAAAAACATTCCACCTTCCCTTTAGATACTTTTTTTTTTTTTTTTTGACAGTTTGCTTGGCAGACCAGATTAGAGCTCCTTGCATGCCGGCTTGGGTCCACAGGCCTTATGTTTGACACCCCTGTTAGCTTTCAAGTTCAAGACGTGCGTTGTAGTCCTGTCTGTGCTTTTTAATCATCCATCCCAGCACATTTCTTCAGCGCCTTTCCGTCAAGCGTGAACAGACAGACAAATTGTTGGCAGATATTGGATGTAATGAGCTCTCTGATAATGAGAAGAAACGCGCCGCTGACAGGTGGGAGGCGGGAGCACAGGCGGCCATGAAAGAGCGACGGGAGACATGAAAGAGTGACGCTGCAGACTGAGCTCGGCGGAGCGTACCACCGAACATCCCGCTCTGTGTGACGGGGAGCTGAGACACGGAGCTGCAGAGGGAAGAAGTCGGCCAGGCGTCGCATGGGCGGAGGATTACTGCGAAGCATCAAAAAGCCACATTTGGGCTGACTGATGAGACACAGAGCAGACTGTGGTTGACTTAGCGTGGATTGCTGCAGCTTTCAATTACTGAGAGTGTTGTGCTGGCCTCCCAGGCCACAGGAGAATACAGCACCTCTTATTGTTCAGCGTCCAAAACTCTGCCGGATTCCACTTGATCCATCGCCGCTGCGTGACGAACAATGTTGGCGCCAGCCGTGGCGGTTTTCTAACTGCAAAACGAAGCCAAACGAGGCTCACACTGAGGGGAAACCTGGCGGTGTGTGATTTAAGTGGCTGCGGTGAAGATCCATACGTTCTAAGCTCTGAACACCATTATGCAGCAGAAGGCAAAAAAAGAGCAAATGTTGACAGACATGTGAGTGGGTGAGCATGTTCAGAAGGAATATTTAATGTGTTCCAGCCTGCAGAGCGCTCATTTGAAGCCAAGAAGAAAGGAAAGTCTCAGAGTTGCGGTTCGGGCACTCTGAAACAAACTGAAGCTGAACAATACAGAAAGAAACTCCGGGCAGAGATTGAAGCTAACACCACCTTTTACCTCAGATCAGAGAAAGAATGAAAGAAGAATGACTATTCAAAGGCTGCAAGAGAGAGTGGAGAGACTTTTAAGTCAGCAGCAGGGGGCGCAATAAAGATTCTGCTGGTTTGCATTTGAGAAACTTGGGGATTGACCAGTTCCACTTTTTTTAAGGACGAGGCCAAGTACCAGACACCACCACAGATTTCTCATTGACTGTATATAAAGGTGGGCGGAGCTAACGTGGCGTCCCTCAGAGCTGTCTTGGTGGCGTTGTTTCGTCTGGAGGAAGGAGCTGAAGTCGAGCTCCAGCCAGACCCAGACGCCTGATCTGGAAAAGTCAACACATTGTTCTTTCTCTGTTGGAGGGAGGAGCTGGAAGAGCTCAGCAAAGACCAGAACATCAACGGACTGTCTGGTTTTTCAGCTTTGCAAGTCTTTTTGTTTCACTGCTGGGATTAGGGAACCTGGACGATGCCATATTATTTGTTGAGACGTTTAGCGGAAAGACGCCCGTCACTCTGTCAGAGTGTCTCATCAGGACAGCGGGTGCCGATGCGACAAGCGCCACCAACAGGCCACAGCACTGCCAGGCATGTTTAGCATGTAGCATTGCAGTATGTAGCGTGTTCAGTGCCGAGAAGTTAAACCAGTGAGCGACATCGGCGCCACTCGACCCCTCAAATGTCTGCTGGTTGAGTTTGCGGTCTTCCTCCTCCTCTGGATATTTTGACAGCCCGTCTTACTGTCGCTAGTCTCATTAATATGAGATATTCTCCAGACTGCGGACATCACTCATCCTCTCCTGCGTGCCTTTGGGCACGGCATCACGTAACACTCCCCGGGTTGCATCAAGAAGCTTTTTTTTACAGTAACTTCAAACAGTATGTAACCGAAGAGCTAATGGTGGAGGTGCATCACTTTAAAGAATGTTCCGCTTCTCCCCACACATGAAGAGGGGCTTGCCTTCGTTGTAGAAAAGAAGCAACATGGAATCGTCTTTGAGAAAACTCACCGTCTAACATGTTAAATAGGTTTTTCAGTATGAGAATGACCGCGTCATTGATCCAGCCGGTGTCAGTGAAATGATGGTGACCCAGTTGGAGCTTTAGGTCGTTAAATAGTCATTAAAACCCACTGCAGGTTGGTTAACCATATGGCTTTTGTATTGAAAAAGAAACTCCCTCCTCCTCATCCATACTTGATGAATCCAGGTCAGTGGCTTGTCCAGGATTGGCCAGATGGGCCAAAGTTGTACCTGGCAACCTTTTTGACTTTTTTTTTAAGAATATGTCGAGACAACAGAAGCTGGCGTCTCTCTGACCTCTCTCACTCTGGAGTTGATGGTGAGTTGTGGTAAAGTCTGACTGTTGCTCTGGAAGCAAATTGAGCCAAGACAAATTAAATAGTTTGGTTCTTTTTTTCTACATTTTCAATCTTTATCATCCCTAAAACTTTTAATAGTCAGAGAGTAAAGCCTAATTATGATTCCTGAAATCATGACAACTGATATACGTTTCCTGTTGTGTAAATGTCCTGTTTACAGTGTATTGTTCTCTGTGCACGTGCCCTTTCAGCTGTTTTCGAAACGTTGCCATGTAAATGTGAAATTTTTCAAATGAAAATACAGAAACAAAGGTTTTTATTTGAAATATTGTGGTAAAAAAGGGCCAAAATCAGCACAGTGGAGCCATACCAATAAGAAAATCCATGGTGGATGAGTATGATGGTTAGTACTGAGAAAAGAGGCAGCTGGGAGGCAGTGGTCGGTCTGCAACTTTCACATTTCCATTCAGCAGTTTTCATGAGACACTGAAGGTTTACTTCTTCACCTGAACATCATTTCAATACATGACTTCGTTTGACCTCCGTTGTTAAGAACCCTCCACAATCAGAGCTGTAAGAATGTCTGTCACCGACTGAGATATCCTCATTGTTATTCAACGGCTGCAAGGCCTTTGAGAAACTTTCACCTCTTCTTGTTGGCAGAAAAAAACTTAGTTTAATGATAATTGAATATTTGTACAAGAACCTGAATAATAGCAGTCATTGGAAGGCAGAATAATCAAGGTCAGGCATTGTCCAGGAAAGAAAATTACCTTTTTATGATGGACAATAACTTACAGGGAAACATACACAAACCTTCCAACTGGTTCGTTTTTCCACAGTATTTTTTTATTAGAACGCATAACTGTGGCCCCACGCTGCTCCCCGAAGACTCATATAAATGTTTAAGGGAAAGAGCAATTTAAAGCAGCATTTTGGTCTGTATTAGAAATAAAACTTTACAGTTTACTCTGCCTGAAATTACCTGATGAGGTACATTAGAGGACAAAATGTGCACTTCGGCCTCTGAAGGCTCAAGTCAGTCACCTCGTTTGCTTCCTGAAAAATCCTCAAGCCTCTATATCACCCAGGCTGCGAGCAGTTTACCCAGCAGTCACACTGGTCCTCGTGCACTTTGGCAGCTGGTCATGAATCAGAGGATTAAATACATATTCTTAACTGTTATGTTTTCACCCTATAAAAGGCAAAAAAATAATTTCATTCAGAACTTTCACTTGACTCAATTTCCTGCTTCGTGTCTGCTTTGGTGAACAAGCAGCGACAGAGGGGTCAAAAGGTCAACAACAATCAATGCTTACAGGAAAAGCCACCAACATGATCATTTCATATGCTTTTCTCACCAAGCACCACTATTTTTCATGTCATATAAACTTCAACGGTGTGGTCAAACGTCAGGTTTTATGATGATCATCTCCCAAACGCCGATGTTATCAGGACCGGGATTTCTTGCAGTTGTGTGACAGAATTAAAGACTCAAGATGTTGCCATGTAAAAGAAAAAAGGACGTGAAAACATAAACACAAAGACATCAATCACTGGGAGATACTTTTGTTTTTGAAATAAAATAATTGCATCATTTCTCAACTTGAAGCTTTTGGCTCTAGTTTTCTGCTGAGGCCCAGTTTACGCAATATTTCAAAGTGAAAACAGCAAACCGTTGCTGCGTCTCAGTGTCTGTTCACACCGCAGCGGCGCTCTCCGTCACTGCAAACACAACTTTTTCAAAATGGTTTGAGGGTGGAAAGATGAAAAGACATTATCTCCGTGTCGATGAAGGAAAACGCTTCTCCCGTTGTTACTGTTTGTTGTGTATTCTTCATTGTGCGTTGTGTGTCTGTGGTTTGGCTCCAAAAACAAACAAATGGGAGCGCGAGCTTCACCGGTTCCAGACACGGCTTCATCGCTTTGGAGGACACTGTATTTGGCACCTGGTTGATCTTCAACAACTCTCAAAGCGTGGGCTAAAGAAAACCAGGAAATGAAGATCAATTCGTGAACTTTTCCTGAGTTTTTATGGACAAGAAAGACAAGAAAAGCGAAATGTGTAGCCGAGCTGCTGGCTGACGACGGTCACAAACCCGAGCACAGGCAGAAGACATCAAGGTGGGGACGAGCAAACAGGAGGGGAAGTCAAAGAGCCTGAAAGCAGAGACAGAGTTCGACCCAAACAACACCAGACAGACCATGAACCCCGATACTGATGACGTCTGCTGAGACTCTGAAAAATGTTCAGATCGGAGAGCATGAAAGACGGATGAAGCCCGATCTCTGGGGAAAACTAATGCCGTGCAGAACTGGCAAAATGATTCCAGCAACCAGAGACTTCAACTGGACACTTGTTTGAACTCACTAATAAACCTTAGCAGCGGTGGCATCCATCAGCAACCGAGGAGGGGGACGCCGTCCTCAATACGGGACTGTAAAGGATCAATGAGAGATCATAAAGGTCTAATGAGGTTTTATGGCGGCCATACAGGCCCGTTTGATCACTATTTAATATTGTTAGAAGAGTTCTCCTTTTCTAATGGGCACATTTGTTCTGGATAAATAAGTATGCATGCCAGTGAGTCTGTTATTTGCTTTCAGCCAACAGTTTGGCTCAATTCATCTGCATTAATCCAGACCTCACAATTATTAGGCTGATGAAAGATACGCTGCAGTTTGTGGGTGTTGGGAGGGGGGTGGGGGGGGGGTTGTTCACATGGGTGCCTCTGTGGACCGCTGGGTAACCAGCTGCTCACTGCGGTGGTGGGAGGACTCTGGGTCTTAATTAGCCATCTAGATTTTACTTGTCTTTTTCCAGGAATGTATGATGCATTTTCCACTAACTGACTCCTTTCCACTTAATTCGCCTGGGTTTTTTTCAAGGACTGATCATTTTTTTATGTCAAACCGAACTCTCTGATTTTACATCTTCCGTGAGTTGCCAGTTCACTCCCTCAAATGTCAGCCACGTAACGTTTTTCCCTCAGCACATCAAAGTTCTGCAATCACAGCCCTGGCTGCCCCCGTGCTCGCTGTGCCCGGTTCATGTGAGCGTGTTTGATGATAGCAAAGATGGCAGCGGTGATACACCCTCACACTTGAGCGACTGGTACATATTGAGCTGTAAAAAGGCTAGCGGGCTTGTCCTTGGATCAGGGCGCTGGACCGTACAGTTTAATGGCATATACACCCTTCCTGCCTTTACAGTGTGTGAGCGAGCACGTGCGCGATGGCGTGCGCATTTTAATGGCGCCTATAAGTTGTGAGGAAGGAAAACGCCTGAAAGAGGTCAGAGAATGAGGACGAGGGCCACTGGGAAGGCCAGAGGTCCAGGATGACCACCGAGCAGAGGGCAACACCATCGCAGTGCTGACCGGGTCTGTGCTTCACACAGAGGTATTCAGGGCAGTTCCAAGGAAAGAAAAACCCTGGTCAGCCTGTACTTTCACCACCTTCACTTTTATTTTACCCTGTGAAATGCAGCACAGATGTAGTAATGCACATTGAAAACGTTCCTCAAATGCAGTCAACAAAATATGAGTTAAAACAGACGTTGCAGTAGGAACCGGGACTGCCTCCTCTGCAGGTTCCACTCCCGGCCTGTCTTGGTCACGTGACTGTCCGGCCCCCGGTGGCCGATCCAAACCTCCTCGCCTGTCGGTCGCTGCCTTGCTGGTTTCCAGAGTCTCATTACGGATTCTGCTTGGCCTCCACACCCGCAGGACGCTCCTCAGGCTGTTGTTGATGAACCTGCAGTTTCTGCTTCAGTTCCTTGGTCAAACTCCGGGTTTGTGAACCATGCAGTACAAAAGCACCGCTTGCACAATTTATTACTATTATTATTCATCTTTTTTTAACCAGGCGAATCCCATTGAGAACGCAGGATTTCTTCTTCAAGGGAACTCTGGCCAAGACAGCAGCAGCACCGAGTTACAGTCGCATCGAGCAAACATTCAAATATTAAAGAACACATACATTATAAAAACATACACCCTCTACAATATAAAATATACAGCAATACTTTCTCAGAGGAAGGCCTAAACATCATAAACTGGCCGGGAAGGAACGCAGAAACACCACATTGTTCACCAACACAACACTGCTTCAGCACCACGGACGCCTCGCTTTCCCAACGCGTGCCTGCAGAGAGCGGCTGCCGTTTATATTTCCACTTCCTGTCTCATGTTTTCAGTCATTCATGCTGTTCTATCATGAGGGTTCAGGTTGGATGCAATCTTGAGTCAAACACAGGGTTGGGACGTAATAGATTACATGTAACAGTCTTTAGAATACAAAATAAGAGTGACTGCTTTCTGTTACACTTTAAATTTGGTGTAATCTAAATGCAGTTACTTTCTGCAAAAAGGGATTACTTGTAGGGATTACTTTGCTTTACAGCAGTGCTTCCCACACGGCGTGATGTGAGGCAGGTGTGTGTGTCATTTCAGTTACTTATTCGATCAGAGGTGAAACAGGATTCTTCCAAAAGTTGATCAGATGATGTAAAAGAGTCACTACTGTGGAAACAAATCTCACCTTTGATTTACGTTTGAACCAAACTGTCGTGTCCAGAACGATTCACAGGCTTCTCAGTAATCAATAGAACAGCCTTCAGTAGTTGTTAGTGATCAAACTCTTGCTAGAATCACTGAGCAGCCATTTTCTGAGCTGCAACTCTTGTTTTCAACGAGTCCTCCATGTAGTCCTCATAGTCTGTCCCTCTGAAGAGACACCCGTCTCCAGGGGACACGACTCCTTGGATTTTCAGGCGTCCCCTCATCAGGGGCTTTACTCTATACAGTTACAAAAATCTCTTTGGTTCTGATTAAACAAAACCTTATAATAAGACAAGATATTTACAATAGCACAAGTTTCAACGCTGATAGAAAATGCTCGCTGTAGTTTGTAGTTCAGGACCATGGACAGCGCAGACTCCTTACTTTGACAGCTGCTTGTGATGTTTGTTACTGTTTGTAATTTCTGTTTTCTTTGCCTGGTTTTTAAATTTTGAGACGTGTCACGTTTCAATGTGACTTTGATGAAGTTATAAATTCATTTTTGAAATATTTCATCCATTAATATTTCATGAGTAAACTTTGTCTTTGTCACATTGAATTCGGCATTAGTCAATAACATGCACATTTACAGATGTTTTACATGATATGAGTTATAACATGCATCATCAAGGCTATTTGGCATAATATGTGTGTCTTGAGATTCTAACTGGTCCTTTGGTGTTACTTGGGCACAAAACATTGGGAACCACTGCACCAGGCCATTAGCGAAAACTAATCCACAAGTATTTAGAATACATTACTTGAGTAATCCAAGGGAATATGTTACAGATTACATTTTAGAACATGCAATCAGTAATCTGTAGGGGAATCCATTTTAAAAGTAACTGTCAGGATTGTGTTCAGGCAGGCAGCGGGCAGTCTCAGCCTCCCTGGGTCCACCTGATGGCTGATTGCCTTCGCCTGGGACTGCCACTCTGCCTTCCTCTATAAACCTCCGCGCCGGATCGTTATCTCGACCAGACTCCTGCGCCTCTGCAGAAGGACTTTCCTGCTCTTTCATGCTCAGTGAGGGATATTTTCGGACCTTGCCTGGACCTTGCCTGGGCCTTGCCTCGCTCCAAGCTCCCGATGCTGCTGCCAAGCTGCAGCTCTCTTGGGTCTTGGGTCCTGTACTCAATAAACCGGTGCAAACATCAACCCTGGTTCTGGTCTCTCTGCATCTGGGTCTAACGGCACACCGATCATGACAGTGACCCTCGAAACACTGGTCATACACAACAAGCTTAACTTTTTTATCTCAATGCATCACAGGAAGAAAAAACACCTTTGTCCCGTTCATTTGCTCTTCAGAAGAGTCCCGGAGAGTCGTATGAATTGACACTCACTCACACTAGATGTGGACTGGCTTCCCTTCGGGGCAGCGTGCTTGGCATCATTGGAAAGCCTGAATCGGGCTGACAGAAATGCTGATACAGCTCATGTTACGTAGCTCAAATCAGACTTCAGGCTCTGAATAAAAACTGGTATCTGAGCGACGTGTCCTGCCAGAAGCCCACTGGCCTGAAAGCTGATCAGATGCTGCCAGGGACTGGATTTACTCACTTTCACTGAAAAATCTCAACACTGCGCTGCTTTGGCAACAAAAAAACTCTCATTGAACATTGAACTGTTGCCATTAGTGAATTTTGACGCGGTGGTAAAGACATACATCCGTGTTTCTCTGGCACAGAAGGCAGACTAAGAATTGTAATTCTGGCTTTTTGATCCTCCACCTGCTGAGCCGGCCTATATCCTGCTTACTCCGCTCATCTGTCCTCTCAGATGCAGTTTGACTTGATATATTTCTCTTGATATGTTTTTGCAGTGAAGGACGCGAGGACACATAATGTGGTTTTGTTTCTTTTTTACCATGACGTTTTCTAACTGAAAAACACACATTCAGCGTGTTTACATGGGGCTTTTTATTCCTGTTGAAATCTGAATAAAGGCTGATTCCTCTCTAAAATGACCATGTACACGCCCAAACATTTTGTTCGGAATTCAGTTCAAATCTGAATAAACTGACCGGTGTATTCTCCTTCAGGAGAGGAGTTACATGTAACTTCATTCCAGTCGTTCTGCTCTTGTTCGTCTGTCACAATGATGCAATATTCCAAGATGGCGGCCGGCGGTTCGACTCACATGGAGATGATTTTTTTAACGGGAGCCTCAGAAGAAATGGATATAATGAAAAGAGCAGATGGACGGGAGCAGAACAAAGAAGACATTTTCAAAGCTGGAACATCAAAGTTAATCAAGAACGAGAAAAATCATCACCAGCATGCTTTGTTTACTTCCTGGAGGCGTCACTCTGTCACGGCCATCCCGTCCAATCAGAACGCAGCACAGCCCCCGGCGTTAGAGAGGATTCCATCCTTCATCTTCCCCATGATAACACCAAGATCAGGAATATAATTCAGATTTACTCAATTCCAAATAAAACAATTCCAAATAAAAGCACGATGTCACCTCGCTCATTTACACACCAGAGAAAGCCAAAATGAGATGTTTTAAAAAATCTGAAGAAAAAAAAATATTTGCACAGCGCTTTTCACAGAGCAGCCGTCAGAAAGTGCTTCACAGTAACAGAATCATATGAAGATGAAGATATAAGGAAAATGAGCATATAAACAGAACATGATACATAAGGTCAGAGATACAGGTACAACATCAGAGGTCGTATAAACAGAACAGGATACACAGTACAGCCGAGGCAACGCTGAGTCTGAGAACCTGTCCACTGCTTTCATTTGACAGTGGATGTTACCTGGTGCAGTTTTCCCAAATCCAAGATTGTTGGGGAGTAGTGCTTCAGCCAGTGGGGGAGGTGTATTTCACACCTGGGCCTTCATTATTCTCAATATCATCATTATGACAGCACAGCTACAGAAAGCACATTTTTGTTGAAAAATGTTGAATTCAGATGTCAGTGTTTTGAAGAAATGGCAGAAGTGCTTACAGTAGTTTTCCTGTCGAGCCACCAGCAGGGGCTGTTTGTTTTTTTATAATAGAACTATCTGCACACAACAGTACGCTGTAAACACTGACGTCTTACACTTGACACTGCCACAAAGCCAAGAGACCAACTAACTCAGCTAACAGGCTTCCTCTGCTGTAGTCATGCTTGACCCGCACACACATTTAGTAGAAGCAGAATTTTGAACATAATAAAATGACAAAATATATTTTAAAAAATGATTAAAATGTGTTTCAACAACAAACGTCTTGATTTTTGTTCAAAAAATCCATCCTGCTTTCTTCCCTCAAGAACAGTTCAGTTTTTCCATCATACAGGTCATCCGGGTGTTTCGGCTCCAACAATAACTCCTCCTCCGTCACCAAGCTGACAGTCCAGCCTGCTCCGCTGTAATTGGCTTTAGGGCTGAGAATGTGCGCTGGACAGGAGCACTGGACACATGGCCCGTCTGTCTCGAGTGGAGAAAGAGCACAGAATGCCAAGAGAGCAGGCTGGAAGACACGAAGTGACACGCGAGAAATCCGACTCTCAGGAAACAGGATCACAAAGACATGGAAAAAACAGTCAACACAGGGAAACAGGACAGACAGGGAGAGCCCAAAACATGCAGCTGTCCCACAGTCACACTCAGTCACAGGTGCAGGACATCAGGGAAACTGAGGAGCATGACAGTAACAGCACCCGGAAATATAACAAGGACCTGAAATGTACTTATAAATAATAAAAAAGAGGAATAAAGCCCTAGATGTAATCACTGATCAATAATGTGACCAGTTTTGTGCAAATGCTCTGGCATGATGGGGAGCCTCCCATCAGTGTATTCACTCCGCTGCATCATGTGCCATGTGCGGACCGGCAGGTGACCTGTGCTGTTCCATCACAGCAAAACTCACACTGAATGTTCAGGATGAATACTGTCCTAAAAGTCCATTGCTCTTGTTTGGAGAGATTGTTTCTAGATGCAGAAGATATTAAACGCGGCAGCTCTTTTTCATTGTTATTTCAGGGAATTTAAAACATGCAGACTTGTTATCCATCACTCAGTATGACAGAAGTCCCAAAGGCCCGGCTGTATGTAATCTTGAGAATTAAAATCTAGAAAAGAGAAACTCTGAAGATATTTATTCTTAATCCACAATGTCTACACAATGTATGAACAGCAATTACAAAAAAAAATAAAGAAAATTTTATTTTCACAGAAGAGGAAGGACCATCAAAGCTTTAGAGCACCTTCTGTTTGGATCTAACATCGTCCTCCATCCTAAACTTGACCTCAGGCTCCTGCCAGGTAGAACCAGTTTCAGTTCGGGAGGCCGAGAGTCAGTGTGTCTTTCTGTCCCCTCACCCCGACCGGAGTAGCAGAAAGCCTCCTCCTCTGAGCCTGGTTCTGCAGGGTTCTGCTCCTCTGAGCCTGGTTCTGCAGGGTTCTGCTCCTCTGAGCCTGGTTCTGCAGGGTTCTCCTCCTCTGAGCCTGGTTCTGCAGGGTTCTCCTCCTCTGAGCCTGGTTCTGCAGGGTTCTCCTCCTCTGAGCCTGGTTCTGCAGGGTTCTCCTCCTCTGAGTCTGGTTCTGCAGGGTTCTGCTCCTCTGAGCCTGGTTCTGCAGGGTTTTGCTCCTCTGAGCCTGGTTCTGCAGGGTTCTCCTCCTCTGAGCCTGGTTCTGCAGGGTTCTCCTCCTCTGAGCCTGGTTCTGCAGGGTTTTGCTCCTCTGAGCCTGGTTCTGCAGGGTTCTCCTCCTCTGAGTCTGGTTCTGCAGGGTTCTGCTCCTCTGAGCCTGGTTCTGCAGGGTTTTGCTCCTCTGAGCCTGGTTCTGCAGGGTTCTCCTCCTCTGAGCCTGGTTCTGCAGGGTTCTCCTCCTCTGAGCCTGGTTCTGCAGGGTTCTGCTCCTCTGAGCCTGGTTCTGCAGGGTTCTTCCTGTTAAAAGGAAGATGTTTTTCCTTTCCACAGCTGGCTGTGCTTGCTCCTGTGGATCTGTGGGGTTTGCTCTGTAACGGGGTCTAGAAATGACTCTGCTGTAATTTCTGCTTTATAAATAAAGCTGAATTGAATTGAATCAAACCAAACAGTTTTAATTCATTCGTCCCTGCATCGGGGTGCGGGTCTGAAAGGAGAGAATACAGAACGTCCAGGATCAAGTGTTGCATTTCCTAAAACACCAGATGACTTCAATGCTTTTGCACAATGAGCAGATTCCTTCCTGACTGGACTCCAGTCTAGACATTCACTGTAATGGAGACGTGATTCTGCCATGTTGTGTTTAATTAGGCAAAAACCTGTTTTCTCTATATTTATTCAACTTCAGTTTGATTAATTAATTGATGTCCTTCTTCATCATAAAACAATGTTGCACAAAAGTTGTAAAAACAGCAGCTCTACAAGTTTAACAAATCACAGGACAACGCCACAACAAAGGAGCCATGCAACAGGCGCAGAATCACCGGGACTGCTCCTTCGTTCAGGCCGACTCCTCACTTCCTGGTCCCGCCCCCTGCGCCCTCTCAGCCAATCAGCTGCTATCTCACTCGAACGCTGCATTCATGGTGCCATCGGTAGGAATTCAGGAACTGTAAATGATTTATCCTCCGGAACTTAAAGAACATTCTCGTAAAAGCAGGGATGTTCCAGTTCATCCACCAAGCCCCTTCCTGGAGGCTGTCGTGGTCATCCACCAGTGAGTTAATGACCTCAGTCGTGTGTGTGTGTGTGTGTGTGTGTGTGTGTGTGTGTGTGTGTGTGTGTGTGTGTGTGTGTGTGTGTGTGTGTGCGTGCAGGTGGTGGGCGTGGCTAAACGAGGACAGGATGTAGCGATACTGCTGACAGAACGATTACTCTGATAATAGGTGGAAATGTCGGACGGACCACCCACTGATATTTTCGTCGCGTCTCGTCAACGAACACTCACACGAGTCTCGTCGTGTTTTCTTCTTGTTTAGCTCGTCGCTGTCTCGTGATCGTTGTGAAAAGAAGGAGGTGTGTCAACGAGATCATTGTGTTACCGTTGATGAAACCAACCCTGCTGACAGTATCTCTCTGACCGTCCGGTCGGCTGGGAGGCCCCGGTGCCACCAAGTCAGACTTGAACCTTGAGAAAAACTATGAAACGAAAAGGAGACACTTGGCTAACACACTGGAGATAATTGATTTTGAGAGCGTTGGAGCCAATCAGAAGAGGCCTGGCTGATTCCGATGAACCACCATCTCCAACATTCCTGTTCGTAGATATGAACTGGGATTCATGAAACAGAGCTTTTCAAACCACACAGTCATTCCAGGCTAATCTAAGCGCTGTAATCTTGTCATTAGCACGTGAGGGTTTTTCTCAGCCTGTCATTATTCTGCGCTGGTCACCTGCTTCAGTGAAAGCTTCCTCTGGAATAACGGCAGGATGACCACCACTGCCCCGTTAGGTGTGATTCTTCTCTCATCTTATTGTCCACCCTCTGCACGTCCATCTTTGACCGCTTGTGAGTTAACCTTCCTGTAAAGACATGGGATGGCGGCTGAAGTCTGAATGTGCTGCTGCAAAGGGGTTCATGTGTGATTCCAGCGTTTCTAATCCAGATCATTACATCCCCGTTCCCTCTCTCTGCACACTGAATCAGTTTCTTCTTCTCTGCTGCACACAATTAATTGCTTCTCTCACCGCCGCCTCTTCATATCTTTCTCATTTGCGTCTCATCTTACATTTTCAACATTGATTTTCTGAATGGCCTCCTGCTGGTATTCCAGGGAGTCATATATTATGAAAGAAGTTACTTAGGGAAGTTAGGTTTGGAGTGCTGCTGAGAGAAAATGACACTTCTCCCTTAATTGGGCTCGGTTCTACATTCTGTATCTATATTTGTACGTTGAATGGTTATAATCACCTAATTATAAGCTAATAATCTTATTGGGTCGAGGCAAAAATTCTCCATCAACTTAATTTTAAATTTAAAAGACTTAATCTCCACTATTAGAGAGAAAAAACACAAACCGCTCACCATGAAACCTGCACATACTTCATGTTAGCTTTAACATTTACCGACATTACCACCGTCTCATGTGGAATTGTTTTGTTTTTTTTTCCTGTTTTGTGCCGTGAAATGATTTGGTGCTATTAAAAAAACACATTTAAATCAACCCTAGCCTGGAATTTAGTGGAGGTGAACTGAGTGTCTCTCACAACCACAGTCTCCAGGGTTTCCTGTTTCCTTACTTCATCCTCTCATTTTTTTTTAGCCATAAGAAGTCCTTATTAACACATGTGTGATTGCAATCATTTATATCTTGCCCCATTGTGGTTATTCTTTCCTTTCCTAGGAATGTTATCATTAACAATGTCTGACTGACATGACGAGGTGTGAGGTTTCTTCAGTGGGACGTCATTAGGGTGGAAATCAGATGAAAACATTAGTAGAAGATTAAAGACAGCGGCTTGATGAAGCCAGTCAGTGTCAGTCATGTGACTCATTCATAATATAAGAGTGACCATTTAAATTGGCCAAAGCTTTTGTAACTGCTGAGTTATTAATGTCTACATCTCCAGCAGCTCTGATCCACTCGTTCAGAGAAGAAAATCTCATGAAGGCTGCTCACCTTGCTCATCATGCTCGTCGCAGCCACTGGCAGCTCGTCTGCTGTTGTCGAGCAGATGCTTCCATTTGTTTCAGGCATCACTAAATGTTTGAATTGATTCATTTTAATTCCCTTTTTTTCAGTTCCACATGGATGGGAGAAAAGGAAAAACTGCTTTAAACAGGACAAAACCTCCAGAACCGACTCAGGATTGAAGGCTTCCTGCAGAGCTTTCGGGAGAGCCAGGCTCAGAGGAGGGACTGCAGTCTAAAGGCCTCAGTATGCTCCCCCGTCGCCGCCACGGCGTTCCTACGCCGACAACCCTACGCCGCTACTGAACATATCTTGCTCCTGCGTCAAGGGAACGCCCTCCTCTGCCAAGCCGCTAGCAGTCACAACAACAATGCGGCTTCCGTAGCTCCGGCTTTACCTAGACATAGATTTATAGACATAGATTTCTAGACGTACGTATCTAGACACGCGTGCATTTACCGAACATATATCTGCATATATGACATATCTGGCGACACCGGGCTGTGGTGGAGGAGAGGCTGAGCGGACCGTGATGAAATGTTGGTGAAACTAATGAGCTTTTGGACGATTAAAGCCGTTTGAGGAGCGGCTATACACATAGCCCCGTCTGCTAACAGTGCTAACACTGCTAACAGTACAGGGATGTGCGCCACTCAATTTTGCATCTCAATTTCTCCCGAAGCACTGTTCGGATCAGAAAAGCATTCCGGGTGAGTTCTACTTTATTCTATAAACAACGCGAAAGCGGACTAATCACAGCCCTCGACGTTCACGTCACCACGCGTCGAAACGACGCGAAGTCACAATTTTCAGGAGGCGCACGTCAAGCCCCGACGTAGCCCGTCGTAGGGCTACGACGTCTACGTCGTAGGAACGACATAGCGGCGACGGGGGAGTATACTGAGGCCTTAACTCAGGTCATCTTGGTTTTTCTAACAGTAATGTTAATTTTTCTTTTCCTTTAAAGTTGGTAGAAACTTCCGTGTCCTGAGTGAACCACTCTCAGCTGTCAACGACGGTTGAGCTAACTGCTAAAAAGATCAGTCACTTGCCACTTTTGTCTCATGGAGGGAATTCTGTTTCATTAAATGCACCAGTGGCCTCTGAGCCATTCGCCAAGAAGCTCCCCAGGACCCCACTTTGATTTTCTTACCCTTTGGCTAACTGAAAGAAAAGTATCCTCTGTGGATAGCTGGTTAAAGCTCCTGCTGTTTCTATCTTCTCAACTCATTAATGCTGTCTGTAATTATAAATCAAGGCTGTCAGTTTTGTGGTCAGTTTCTAGCTTCACTGCAGGCAGATTCTGCCTCCTCGTGATCACAAAGGCCGGGTTGATCAATAACTTATGAAACCCATGGCTATTTTCTTTCACTGAGCCAACACGAGAATGTTTTCTGATGTGAAAAATGCCTGCTGTCCGTCAGAATATGCCTTGTCTGCATTCAGCGGCCATGAGGTGTTCACCAGGGGTCGGACTGAAGGCTTCAGCTACACCCAGATGTCGACAGTCTAACATGCTGGACCTTCATGGCTATGGTCAGTCACTAATCCCTCCTGTCTCCAGGAGGGGAAAAAGTGGAGTTTTCTACTGGCCATGGCCACTCTGAAGCTTCAGATCAACAGGTTGACCCAGCAGTGAGGGTAGGAAAGCTGAGTGAAGAAACTGAAGCTCAGAGGGCTGCTGGGCCGGTCATCTGGGTGTGGCGATGACCCTCATCTATTAGAACTGTGGGCCATTGGCAAGGGACGAAGTGTCCTGTAGACAAAGTAAGTGAGACCGCCCCAATGTGGCTCCTCTCATGTTTTTATTTTTATTTTTATTTAACCTGTGTTTAACCAGGAAGGTCCCATTGAGATTTAAAACCTCTTTTTCAAGGTGCAGATTTTGGTCATGATGGTTTTAACCCAGTAGGTAATTTGATCCTGCCTTTTTTATTGTGTTTCTATTTTAGTATCTGTTTCATTATGAAACTGAGAGGATTTGTCCTTAGTCTGAGTTACCTCCGGGAATGCAGGCACGTGATTGGTTAGACAGGAGTAAGTCCCGCCCTCCTTCAGGGGGAACGGCGATCTGGAACATGTGAGCTGCAGTGCAGAGAGCCATCGGTTTGTTATTGACCCAGAGCTGGTTCGAGACGAGGAGGTGATTCGTGAACCCAGAAGGAGCCCAGACCAGAACCTCAAAGCAATACGAGTCTTGTGAGTTTTTAAAAAAAAAAAAAAAAAACGTATTATGAAGCTAACTGTTAGCACAAAAGGAACATTCAGTCATATGATTGAACTCTGACCAGAAAGAACACAAAAACACTATAGTATTTCATTTGACCATAAACATGACTTCACTGATCACTACGGTGTCGATGCTGAGCTACATTAGAAAGGCAGCATTTCTCTGCTGGTGAGACGATTTGGGGCACAAGTAGAAGTTTGGGGTCTTAACTTCCATGCCAGATGTATGTTCCTGTGTGAAGTGCTATCTGTGTTTGATGATGTTTGAAAAGGGCTCTTTTCTTATATACTCAATATGTTTTGTGCAGTTGAAAAGTGAAAATGTTCAAATAGCTGAGTTCATCATGAGTGTATTACAACAGTATATTAAACATTTTCATATCATTCTTTTTGTGGTAGTAGGGAACTGATTTTGTATCACAGTACAATGTTTCTAAACAGGCCAGGTTTTTGAACTCCTTGGAGACAGCAGATGTTGGATCGCCCATTCACTACTCTGACTCTGAGTTTTGGCAGATTTGCTGGACCCACTGACGTTTGACTTGCCATGATCCCTTTTGACTAAAGCGAGCTGAACTGACCAAACCCGGGACTGAAAAGAACCATTTCAATGAGCATGTGAAGGAACACTGAGAAGACTGTACCAACGCAGTTTGGAGCTTTTATTTGATTTTTCACCTTCTTATTTTGGATTGAATTCTGTTTATGTTGTGCTGGAAAT
Source organism: Salarias fasciatus (assembly GCF_902148845.1). Taxonomy (NCBI): domain Eukaryota; kingdom Metazoa; phylum Chordata; class Actinopteri; order Blenniiformes; family Blenniidae; genus Salarias; species Salarias fasciatus. The sequence goes on along the minus strand of NC_043746.1, from coordinate 2,693,719 downwards.
GTGATGGAGTAGCCCCGCACACCGAAGCTGTTCCACCCCAGAACAAGTCAAATTAAAAGAAAAAAAAAACATGAGAAAGACAGTGTTGATGGAGAGGATAGATTCTTTAAAAGGAATGTTCCTTTAACAACAGATGACAAATTGGAATGATTTTAATAATTTTTGAGTAATTTATTACTTTTTCTACCTTTAAAATTGGCTTAACGTTGACATTTCAGTTAGTTTCAGTAGTAATTGTTTGGTTTTGTGAAAATATGAACAATTTCATCACGTATATTCTCTGTCACAAGAAAGATTTAATTATCGACAACACCGTCTATTTTTGGGGAATTATTATCTTGAAAAAAAGTCTAATGTGACTACATGTTTCTTTTCTCCACTAGCTATGGTCACACTCCGTGGCCTTTCAACCTTTCACCCTCCCATGAAGATCAGAGCCTGCCACTCGGAGACCGGCAGGTGAA